>NC_135967.1:4874805-4963880 GCF_053455715.1 Rhinoraja longicauda | reverse complement strand
AAAGCGGATTTGATGTTTCGTTTTCACACCTTACACTTCCTTATCTCTGTGTCTCCCCCTCCCTGACCCTCAGTCTGAGGATGGGTATCGACCCGAAACATCACCCATTCCTTCTCTCCAGAGATGCTGCCTGACCCTCTGAGTTACTCCAGCATTTTGTGTCTATATTCGGTGTAAACCAGCATCTGCAGTTCCTTCTTACACACAAATCCACCCAACTCGGACATTCACGCACAAACATGCAAACACAGGCACGATATACTTCAAATACAACACGTACACGTGTACAATACACTAACGCGTTCACAATGGGAATACTCCAGTCCCTCCAAAATGTCCTGTTGCTGTTTAGTTGATTCGATTGCTGTGGATTCAAAGTCTTCTCCTGGTCCTGCGTTGTGCTCCACAGTTGCTTGCACTTTTGGTGAATAAACACATTGGAATAAGGGAAGCCGGCCGGTTCTGTGATCTGTGGGTGTGTTGTGAGACGCTACTATTCCGTGCCACTTTCTCTCACTAAGTTTGATCAGGAGTCACACTATACGTCAATAACTTCCAACAGGCAAGTTTCCCCGATTACGATGCATTTGGATCCAGGGATATGTGGAAGTCATTGTGCAGATATGTCATTGTCTTGTTGTTGTCCGGGGCGGAGACATGAACCTTTGGCTGTTACTGTGGTTTATGGCAGCGACCTGCCTTCGAATAACTGGCACCAATGATCCCAGCACTCAGCTCAGTGTCTGCCGTAAGGTAGGGTTCCAACTCACCTTTTTCTCTCTAAAGCAAATATATATATATGTGGAAAATTATGTTTTCCCTTCTTGTAGAATGCAGCTGGTTAAAATACGATATATATATATATCGTATTTTAACCAGCTGCATATATATACATATATATATCGTATTTTAACCAGCTGCATATATATATATATATATATATATATATCGTATTTTAACCAGCTGCATGCATATATATATATATATCGTATTTTAACCAGCTGCATATATATATATATATATATATATATATCGTATTTTAACCAGCTGCATTCTACAATAAGAGAAAACATAATTTTCCATATAAGGTAGAAGATTGATAGTTATTAGTGCAGTTTTTTTATTCAGAAAATCCAAGCATTTTATGGGGCTGGCGGTGTTTAAATAGATCGATGGATTTTTTAGGAAGAAAAACTGCAGATGCTGGTTTAAATAGAAGGTATTTATTCACAAAATGCTGGAGTAACTCAGCGGGCCAGGCAGTATCTCCGGAGAGAAGGAATGGATGACGTTTCGGGTCGAGACCCTTCTTCAAACTGATGTGATGGATTGGTTGGAGGCTTTAAGAGATCAATCTGGGTTTGTGGCTAAGTAAAGGCTTATGGTCTCGCAGGTGTAGGCTCTGATCTGCCCAGCTGATCACCTCACAGTGTGTAGATGTATGATGTCAGGAAGTGTTACGTCGTATGAGTAACTTAGCTAAGGTAAATTGTAGTGTAAGAAAATAACTGCAGATGCTGGTACAAATCGAAGGTATTTATTCACAAAAAGCTGGAGTAACTCAGCAGGTCAGGCAGCATCTTCTGAGATGCTGCCTGACCTGCTGAGTTACTCCAGCTTTTTGTGAATAAGGTAAATTGTAGATAGGTTAGATTTAAATTAGTTTATTATTGTCACGTGTACCAATATACAGTGTACATCTTTTTGGATAGGCAGCCAACTAGTTTGGGTAAGCCATATAGACTGGTATTGGGCGGAGGGGAAGAGACTCGACAACTTGGTCAGGAAGGCCAGCTCTGTCCTGGGTTGCCCCCTCGACTCAGTGCAGGTGGTCGGAGAGAGGAGGATGATGGCAAAGCTAACATCGCTGCTGGACAACGACTCCCACCCCATGCAGGACACTGTCACTGCACTGAGTAGCTCCTTCAGTGACAGACTCCTTCACCCCAAGTGCGTGAAGGAGAGATATAGGAGGTCCTTCCTTCCCGCTGCTGTGAGACTGCACAACCAGCACTGCTTCCAGCAGACGAGTCAACAATAACAGCTAAGAACACACAGTAAACCGGTGACAATTTATCCTAGTCTTTACTTTTATTTATAATGAATGACCTCTTGCTATCCACTTTGCTGCTGTAACACTGCAAATTTCCCCGGTGTGGGACGAATAAAGGAATATATTATTATTGAATACATCGATGCTTGGTGTGGTAGTATTGTAAATATATTACATACCTTTAATAAGTGTTTCCTGCAACTAACCTGTCTAAGTTTTAAAAAGGTGGAACGGGATCCCCGTTGCTTAAAAAGATACTCCTTACTTTTTTTACAAGATGACTCGTTTAATGCTGAGGGCTTTTGTATGTCATAGTTATAATACCGCGAAAGGGCAGATTTGTTTCCATTGTGATAATCTGCGGCACAAACATTAATACTTTTACACCAACATACAGAAGATGGAGTAACTCTGCGGGTCAGGCAGTAATGGACACCCATTCCTTCTCTCCAGAGATGCTGCCTGTCCCGCTGAGTGACTCCAGCATTTTGTGTCTATCTTTGGTGTAAGCCAGCATCTGCAGTTCCTTCCTGCACATAAAACAGTGCAGCACAGAGAAAGGCTCTTCACCCCACAAGGTCTGTGTGAAGATGCCAAATTAAACTTATTCCGTCTGCCTGCCCAGTGGTCTGTTTCTCTCCACTCCCATGTCTGTCTGTCCATGTGCCTGGTTTCTCTTCACTCCCTGTCTGTTCATGTCCCTGTCTAAATGTCTCCTAATAGCACAGAGCTTATTGGAGATCATTTATTGGTCCCTCACAACCATAATATAGACTGGGTTCACTATTTCTACCAGACATTAGGATCTGAAATCTATCAGGATTGCGAGCCAGGGTTCTGGTCACGTCTCCCTGGGATCGGCTGGGAAAATGTTCAAAGGTATGTGACTCAAACACATTAATTCCCTGCCCAGGCAAAAGATTTAGTCCAAAACACGGGGTTGTGGCATTGGTACAATGGGCGGAGAGAGGATATTTGTATTCATGATCTCTGTGATTAATTTTTAATTGATTTTACAGGTGTTCTGAAGAATGTCAGCTGTTTTTTTGTGTGTTTAGTAAGATTTGTGGTCTTAAACTGCAGGAAAAATATGAGAAATAAAATATTTATTGTTTAAAATCTTAATTAGCGGAAAGGCCATGACGTGTCCTGTCAAAACCGAAATCTGACTGGGGTGCCTGAACTTACACTGCCGGCTATTAGGAAGCTAGATTTATCGCATAATTCCATCGGAGCTCTGACTGAGGAATCACTGCTGGCCCTTGGTTCACTGCGGCATCTGGATGTCAGCTATAACCAGCTGAAGACCATAGCACCAGGCGCTCTGGGACACCTGAATAAACTGAGAGAGCTCAATTTGTCAAACAACCTCCTGACCAGAAACTTTTCATCGGGGAACGGAACGTTCAGCCTGTTGCGGGCACTGAAAATATTACATCTGTCGGAGAACTACTGGGATAGTGACACTGTGGCTCAGCAACTGAAGGACCTGTCTTCACTGGAGGAATTGCATCTGTCTGGTAACTTGCTGATGAAGCTGACAGCCGACACGCTTTGCGGAATGCAGTCTTTAAAACACATCGCCCTGGAAAGAAATTATATCACAGAAATATCAGCGGGCACCTTTGAATGTTTGGCAGACTTGGGTGAATTGAATTTAGCCATGAATTCCCTTTCCTGCATTTCTGATTTCCATCTTTCTAAACTAAAGGTGTTGAACATGAGCAGAAATGGTCTTGAATTCTTCATGACCAACGTGAGTGATGAGGAATACCAGCTCCGAGAGCTCGACCTGAGTCACAACAGGTTGTTTCATTTTCCACTCCTTCCGAAGGTGCATCACATTAAACGTCTGCATTTGTCTGGTAATTTGTTGATCAGTGTTGCAGCAGAACCATTGAACAACGCCAGTGATTGGGAAGTCAGAAACAGATATGACGAAATGAAGGAGATAAACAAGATATACAATGACAATGCCCACTCGACTGTATCTGAAGTGATATTTTTGGATTTAAGCAACAATGCATTGGTAGATATTTCACATGACTTTCTTAATAAATTTAGTTCGCTTCGACACCTGAATCTCAGTGGGAACTGTTTTCAGAATTTTAGTATCGAAGGTGAAGATGAATTCAATTTGCTGTTATCCCTGGATCTGAGTGACAATAAACTGGCCAACATATCTCTTCCTGCGGATAACCTGAATTTCCTCCAGTCCTTAAGGTACTTGTACCTTCAAAACAATTCCATTCAGCTGTTACCCTCCCGACTTTTTGAAGTTTTGCCGAGAATAGAAAGAGTAAATCTTGCCAACAACAATGTAAGACTTTGCAATATGGGAAATAAAACTCGGGGGATTCGCAAGATCGGAACCAGCTGTGTGTCATTTTATGGAATCCCTACCCTTCAGCACCTCAAGCTGGATGGAAATAATATCACACACCTGGCACCATTCACATTCTACCAGACTCCTTTGACATATTTGGATCTTTCAAGAAATCAATACCTCGATGTACCTGATCAGGCTTTGAAAGGTTTAGAACACTCCTTGAAATACCTTTCTTTAAGGTGGAATTTGATCCAAACCTCCAAGGTAACTTTGACCTGCCTGAATCATCTCAGAGACCTAGATCTATCGTACAATCAGTTGGACATTTTACCACTGGGTGTTGGATGTGCTCCACTGAAAAGCCTTGATATTCGAGGCAACAACTTTCAGTTTCTTCAAGACAAGGTCATTAGAAATGTGTCTCAAACTCTTGAAACGCTGTACCTGAGTGGAAACCATTTCAACTGTTGCGCGCTGACCTGGCTGGAGTTATTAAATGGTACTCAGGTTGAAATACCTGATGTGGCGAATGCTCATTGTTCTTACCCGAGTGGGAACGATTCTACAACAGTCACGTTATTGCACGATTACACGGGGGGATGTGCTGATGAAAGCATCACCAAACCCAGTCCACTTCTGCTTATAATATCTGCACTGGCCTCGCTGCTGGTCATTGGATCTGTGATAACATTAGTAGTTAGAGAGTGCTGTAGGCTGTGTCTGCCGACGGAGGTGGAGAGTTCAGAGACAGACACAGCTCCAGTTAAACTAAACATCGAACACCCGAAAGAAGGAATAACTCTGAGTGTCATTAAAATAGACACTTGAAATGATGGCCTGTTGAACTCTGCCAAGAATAATACATATCATCCAACATTATGTTATCAAGATTTGGACTTTGACTGGATAAGTAGACCGGATGTTGGATACAATGTCAAGTGAAGATTAGTTCTGGGTCTTGCAACAGAACTGTATTCAGTGTCAAGAACCAAGAGGCTTTACTGCTTTGACATTGGGTAATATATTTATATAACAAATAATTCAGCTTCACTGAAAATTATGTACTGGATGTAGCCCCAAACCTGCAATTTTACTTCTAGGTCCTCCGTCCATCATTCATGTCAACGATTAGAGGTGTTTTGAGGTGTATCATGGCACCCAATAACAGACGTGTGACAGCGTGCAGAACATTCAGGCAGAAGTTGCTGTTTGGTGTTTGTAAGGTCTGTTGTGTGACTACTTTAAATAGACCTGCCTAAACAGGATATCCTGGAAACCAGCTTCAAGTAGGTCTCTGTAAAATAGTTATCAAACGGCCAAGGGGGGTATCGGACATGGCCTTTAATAATGCACGCCGGTAATGTCCCTGAGTTTGAGGCTTGGTCTGTGTTGTTATCCAGTCAACACCCAGCTGGAAAATGGAAATCGTCACAGTCTCTGAGCTCGAGAAGGGGAGATCTAAGTTGGCACCTGTAATAATTCATATTCTAATGTTGAAGTTGGACCTTCTTGTACCTCAGTGTAATCACCTACCAGGCTTACTGTCTGGGCTCCCCAAGGAATATAGATGGACAGGCCATTCCAACGCTAATCTGCCCCATTCAATTACCGCATGGTTGAACGGTGGCCTTTACCACGCTGGTATTCTTGGCACCCTCAGCAAACAAAACTCTGTCTCTTGGAATTGGTGTTCAATCCACATATTTTGATGCAGGGGTTGCATATTTCCATTGCTTTGGTGTTATTAAATGCTTCCTGATTCTACTTCCATGCTGCTGAGGTCAAATAGAGGTACAGTTGTCTAAGAAGTACTGTTACATTCTCACCAATGATTTCTCAGGATCTCCAATTGAAATTGCTTCGCTGCAGTGAAAACCAAAAAAAACTCAACCATGTATATTTTATCTGAGTGGGAAACACTATCCACATCACTACTAAATTAAACATATACTATATGTGAATTTCTATTTATGGAAATAAATGTGCAAAATATTTTTACAGAATATACAGAAATCGAAACTTTTATAAAATTAAAACATATTTTTCCACTTAAAATACATTTGCTTAGCGCACACAACACACAGAAATAAATAGTTTAAGGGAGTGTGTTCCTATCATTGCTTACTGAAGGCTTCAAGTAAAAACATGTTTCAGACTCAACAGACCTTCAATGGTTTAAAATATTTGTAAATTCCTGTTAATATATTGTTTAGGAAATGAAGTTGAATACATCATGTATCACTCAGGTACTATTTGATTTTAAAACTGGAAATTTGTTTTGTTTCATATTTTCAGAAATTGCTGTTTTATGTTCTTACACTTTTCCTTCATGTATTGAAATATAAGAAATTGCAATAGTTTAGTAGATTTGGACCTATTCTATAATGTATGATTTGTTTAGGCCTCTAAGTAGGTTGTATCTTAGTTTTTTTCAGGCTAGCTAAATGTAGGTATTTAATGTGCAGATGTATAACAGTATTGCAGCAGAAAAACAGATTGTTTTAAGTGCTGGAAAATGTTTGGGTTTTGGCATTTTCTGTTGTGTTAATATTGAGAAACTCTAATAGGACATGACCAGCATCATAAATATAAAACAATACAAATTCAAAAATAGCAAAGTATAGATCTCCCACTGTCTTCCTGTCTCCATCTATAATCCTTCCTTTGTCCCGCCCCCCTGGCATCAGTCTGAAGAAGGGTCTCGACCCGAAACGTCACCCATTCCTTCTCTCCTGAGATGCTGCCTGACCCGCTGAGTTACCAGCATTTTGTGAATAAAGTATTATTCAGAAAATCTGAGACTGTACCACATCAAATTGTTTCTTTCTGATGAAACTAATGAGCATGCTTATTGTTCGTGGATAGGGAAAAAATAATCACCATTGAAATTTCCAAAATTGATCAATATTTGGCACAATGTCATAAAAGCATTTTGGGCCTTTTGGCATTTGAATTGGTCACAGGATTCTACAGGCCACAATTGTTTTTGATTGTCCACCAGTGGGTCATTCGTGGAAGTAGGCAGCAAGTGATCTTGGTCGAACTCAGGATTGGCCACTGCAAAATTTGTACACACTGACAAATGGCCTTCTTACTGAGATTCAGGTATAAATTAATGACGCACAAAAAACTGCATGCCAGCCATGGAACTAACACCAAGTCCCGTACTATCTTCGGGAAAAAAGGAAATGAACATATTAAAAACTTTGGCCTGAAATTGAAGAAGGTACAAATAGATTTTCTTTAAAATCTTCACAACAGATTCTTTTAAGTGCCAATTTAAAAACAAATTCTGTGCTGCCCTTCATACCACTGTTTGGTTTAAGATTTTGTATACAATATTTAAATTATTTGTATCTTAACTTATTTAATGGGAAAATAATGTATTACTGTGATAAATCCAAATAAAACTTCATGTTGATATTAAACGTTGTATTTCAGTTTCTGTTTCTCTCATCATGTTGTTTGAAACTGGTTAAAAAAAATCACAATTGAATCTTGCACTCTTTACGTGTTTATATTGAAATGCATGTACATAAATATGTAAAAATATATTAGAAAATGTAATAGAAAATACAATTACATTTAACTGAATATTTGACTTTGGGCCAAACGGACCTTGTTACAGAAGGTACACATTAGTGGTGGATTAACATTGGCTTTTCATTACTTTCACACCTGTCTACATTGGCGATAATTATTTCATAATGAAATTGAATAACTGTTGGAAGTTTTTATCACCAATGGAATTGTATCAAACAATGCAAATATATATTCAAGTATTCAATTATGAGGATTAAAGAAGAGGAGGTACGGACAGGTATTGTATGTCATTGTATGTCAGGTTGGAGGCCAGTGTCTAGTGGAGTGCCCCAGGGATCTGTGTTGGGTCCACTGTTGTTTGTCATTTACATTAATGATCTAGATGATGGTGTGGCAAATTGGATTAGTAAATATGCAGATGATACTAAGATAGGTGGTGTAGTTAGTAATGAAGTAGAGTTTCAAAGTCTACAGAGAGACTTGGGCCTTTTGGAAGGGTGGGCTGAAAGATGGCAGATGGAGTTTAATGCTGATAAGTGTGAGGTGCTGCATTTTGGTAGGACAAATCAAAATAGGACGTACAGGGTAAATGGTAGGGAATTGAGGAATGCAGTGGAACAGAGGGATCTGGGAATAACTGTGCATTGTTCCCTGAAGGTGGAATCTCATGTGGATAGGGTGGTGAAGAAGGCATTTGGTATGCTTGCCTTTATAAATCAGAGCATCGAGTATAGAAGTTGGGATGTAATGTTAAAATTGTACAGGGCATTGGTGAGGCCGAATCTGGAGTATGGTGTGCAGTTCTGGTCGCCAAATTATAGGAAAGATGTCGACAAAATGGAGAGGGTACAGAGGAGATTTACTAGAATGTTGCCTGGGTTTCAGTACTTAAGCTACAGAGAGAGGTTGAACAGGTTGGGTCTTTATTCTTTGGAGCGTAGAAGGTTGAGGGGGGACTTGATAGAGGTTTTTAAAATTTTGAGAGGGATGGACAGAGTTGACGTGGGTAGGCTTTTCCCTTTGAGAGTGGGGAAGATTCCAACAAGGGGACATAGCTTCAGAATTGAGGGACAAAAGTTTAGGGGTAACATGAGGGGTAACTTCTTTACTCAGAGGGTGGTGGCTGTATGGAATGGGCTTCCGGTGGAAGTGGTGGAGGCAGGCTCGATTTTATTATTTAAGAGTAAATTGGATAGGTATATGGATAAGAGGGGATTAGAGGGTTATGGTCTGAGTGCAGGTAGATGAGACTAGGTCAGGGAGAGTGGTCGGCGTGGACTGGAAGGGCCGAACGGGCCTGTTTCCGTGCTGTAGTTGTTATATGGTTATATGGTTATTCAGCAGCTGTTTATTACTCAGTGCTAAGTAAGCACTGAAATATATTAGAGTTTTTCCAAAAACAAATTACATAACAGGAGATGTTTAGTTTAGTTTAGAGATACAGCGCGGAAACAGGTCCTTCAGCCCACCAAGTCCGCACCGACCAGCGATCCCCGCACATTAGCACTATCCTAGACAAACTAGGGACAATTTACAATTTTATCAAGCCTATTAACCTACAAACCTGTACATCTTTGGAGTGTGGGAGGAAACCGGAGTTACCGGAGAAAACCCACGCAGTTACGGGGAGAACATACAAACTATGTTCAGACAAGCACCCGTAGCCAGGATCGAACCCGGGTCTGTGGTGCTGTAAGGGAGCAACTTTAATGCTGCGCCACCATGCCGCCCGTCATGTGACAGGATGGTTTTCCTTTTCCTCCCTTTTCCAATTCTTATATCTTGCTCATCCATAATTTAAAACTCTTTAGATTTAGAGATACTGCATGGACCCAGGCCCTTTGACCCACTGAGTCCACGTCGACCATTGATCACCCGTTCACACTAGCCCTATGTTATCCCACTTTCTCATCCACTCCCTTCACACGAAGGACAGTTTTATAAAGGCCCACTAACCTGCAAACCTGCGTGTCTTTATGATGTGAGAGGAAACCACAGCACCCGAAGAAAATCCACGAGGCCACAGTGTGAACATGCAAACTTCACACAGAGAGTCCCTGAGGTCAAGACCCAAACCTGTGTCCTTGCCGCTGTGAGGCAGCAGCTCCACCAGCTGTGTCACTGTATATAATTAATTAATTAATGTGCATTGTGGCAAATAATATAATTAATAGCAACTTATGATCACGTAATCTCTAAAAGGCAGTATCAAAGGTAGAATGTGGGGTTAAAGTATATAAACCAGGTTCAATAAATTGTTACTCTTGATTCTACGTGGTCAGAGAGCATGCTACATCCACTGTTTATGTATGAAAATGCACATTTGAGTGCAGCGTTAGTGCATTGTACCATAACGTGATCTGTGCTCTCTTCAGTCAAGTGCATATTTTTCACGTTTGCCATGTTCTCCCAGTGACAGGGGGTATGGGGTGAAGGCAGGAACGGGGTACTGATTGAGAATGATCAGCCATGATCACATTGAATGGTGGTGCTGGCTCGAAGGGCCGAATGGCCTACTCCTGCACCTATTATCTATTGTCTATTGACTATTGACAGTGCTTCTTCTGGGTGCTCCAGTTTGTTCCCACATGCCAAAGACGTGGGGGCTGTTGGATTAATTGACATTGTTAATAGGCTCTAATATGTAGATGTGTGGTAGATTCTGGGAGACGGATGGGGTCGAGGGATGGGAAGATGGAGAAAATGGGAATTGGTGAGGGAAGGATAAGTTTAAAAGTGGAGCTTGACAGTTAGCGTGGACTTGGTGGGCCAAACAGCCTGTTTCCTTGCTGTATCTTTCTATGACTCCATGACCACATGATAGTCAGTTGTGTCATATTATCAGCATCAGAGTGCACTCCACCCTATGTCTCCCCAAACATCTATGTAATGTCCTTTTTAGCAGGAACTCTGGATGATTTAAACTCAGGCAATGGGAGGAAAGATCAACTCTAGTTCATGCTGTAAATCAAGCTCGCAGCCTTCCATAGTAAGGTTGAATTGACAACATCTCGGTTCACAAGGTCATCCTATGAAATTCTTAATTGAGTTGTGCTTAATATGAAATCCATTTTTGTAAAAACACAGCATTAACAAAGAATTATTCAAAATTATGTTGTTTCTTTGAATTCCTCCCCTTTCCCTAACATGTTGGAAGAAAACACAAAATGCTGGGGTAATTAATGGGTCAGGCAACATTCGGGGCAGGGAATGGATAGGCAACATTTCAGGTCAGGACCCTTCTTAAATCATGCCACTAAATCATGCTTGTAGATGGCTCAACTAACGATGTTTTATTTATTCTCAGAAAATAAAATAACAATTACTGATGCACTGTCGATCATTGCTTCTATTCAAGATGTTAGTTCATACTGCCAGAGGGAGTTAGTGCATTGCTAGACCAGCAGCGGGTCAGATAATCTGTTCTACAGCATCTGTATCACTTCATCCACTATTTCTGGAATATCACTATGCAAGTAAAGCCTTGCTGATGGTTGGAAACACTGGGTGCCTCTGAGCATGTGGGTGCAAGTAGGTTGTGACAAGGATATACATCCCATCACATTGTAAGTTCCAGTAACGTGTTTTTTTTCTTTGAATTTTCCCTTTTTGTTCCTTTCCTACATAATTTCTGCCATATTTCTAGACTCACTTTGTATATGTTTTGAGATGCGTGTGTGTGTGTGTGTGTGTGTGTAATGTGTATGTGTGTGTGTGTGTGTGTGTGCGTGCACGTGCGTGTGTCTGTGTTGGGGTGTGTGCGCGCGCATGCGAGCATGCTTGTGTGTGTGTTGGAGTGTGTGTGTTTGTATGTGTGTGTTTGTGTGTGCCTGCATACGTGTGTGTGTGTGTGTGTGTGTGTGTGTGTGTGCGTATGTGCATGTGTGTGTTTGTTTCGGGGTATGTGTTTGAGTGTGCGTGTTTGTGTGTGCGTGTTTGTGTGCGCGTATATGTGTGTTTGTGTCTGCGTACATGTGTGTGTGTTGGGGTGTGTGTGTGTGTGTGTGTGTGTGTGTGTGTGTGTGTGTATGTGCATGTGTGTGTTTGTTTCGGGGTATGTGTTTGAGTGTGCGTGTTTGTGTGTGCGTGTTTGTGTGCGCGTATATGTGTGTTTGTGTCTGCGTACATGTGTGTGTGTTGGGGTGTGTGTGTGTGTTTGTGTGCATGCGTGCGTGCGTGCATGTGTGGTAGGACTGACAACATTGGAAGCACTCTGAGTCTTGATTCAGAGTGCGTCCAAACTGGAGTTTCCACCGCGCCCCTCAACTCTGCTCTGCCATTTTGGATGACTGTGTCTATTTTGAATGTAACCCGAACTCCATGTTCCCCTCTGCCCACGGTAACCTATCATCCACTTCATACTCAGAAATCTATCTATTCTGCCTAAACAGCTTTCATAGATCCAGCTTCCCCACCCTCTGAGAAGCACAGCACAACAAGAGGAAACAATCAAGCATCTGCGACTTCCTCGTTTTCTGACCAGCCAGTGAAGTGTATTGCGTTGGTGGGTCATTTCTCCACATTTTATTATCATCGGTCCACATGTCACAATGAGCTAAAAAAATTCCTGTTGGTAGATTTAAACAACACAAAGGAAATTGTGGTTATCTGTTTCCTCCAATTTGCGTATTTCCAAACATTATATTACCGTGCCTTATAAGGAATGATGTGGCAAATCTATTATCTTGAAGAGGGAACAGTGCTCTAATTCTAGAAAGTAAGACATGTTTTATGACACACAACTTCAAATGGTTTTAGTGGTTGACATTTATTGATTCCGTCTTCAAATTACTTGTACTCATTTGCTCTTTCACCAAAAGAGAATGAAATATGTCAGAATATTCCCATGACTAATGATAACGCATCTCAATGTCACACAGGAACTGGGATGCAAACTGTAAGAGTTAGAAAAGCATGTGGTTATTTTTGACATCGTACAACTTTAGTTCCCAACTGTCATTGGCAACTGACATTGAACTAAAGTTGTACGATGTCAAAAATAACAATATGCTTTTCGAACTCTTGACATTAAAGGGAAAATTAAAATTATGAGATAGGGTTTGGAAAGTAGAGTTTATTGGTATGGGTAGATGGACACAAAATGCTGGAGTAACTCAGCGGGACAGGCAGCATCTCTGGATAGAAGGAATGGGTGAGCTTCTGAAGAAGAAGGGTCTTTACCCAAAACGTCACCTATTCCTTCTCTCCAGAGATGCTGCCTGTCCCGCTGAGTTACTCCAGCAATTTGTTTAGTATTGTTAAGAATTTTCTTCATTTTGCTGTGATAGGAAGGGATTGTCCTGTATCTAGACATGTTTGGTGTCACAGTGGTGCAGCAGTACAGTTGCTGCCTTACGACGCCAGAGAACCAGGTTCAATCCTGAGCTTGGGTGCTGTCTGTGCGGAGTTTGCACGTTCTCCCTGTGATCAAGTGGGTTTTCTCAGATGCTCCAGTTACCTTCCACATCCCAAAGACGTGCAGGTTTGGAGGTGAATTGGTCCTCTTGTAAATGGTCCTCGTGTATGGGGAGTGGATGTGAAAGTGGGATAACATCAAACTAGTGTGAATGGGTGGTCAGTGTGGACTTGGTGGGCCAAAGATAGACACAAAACACTGGAGTAACTCAGCCGGTCAGGCAATCTCTGGATTTTTTAGATTTAGATTTAGATTTAGATTTAGAGATACAGCGCGGAAACAGGCCCTTCGGCCCACCGAGTCCGCGCCGCCCAGTGATCCCTGCACATTAACACTATCCTACACACACTAGGGACAATTATATATTTTTACACATTTACCCAGTCAATTAACCTACAAACCTGTACGTCTTTGGAGTGTGGGAGGAAACCAAAGATCTCGGAGAGCAGGTCACGGGGAGAACGTACAAACTCCATACAGACGGCGCCCGTAGTCAGGATCGAACATGAGTCTCCGGCGCTGCTTTCGCTGTAAGGCAGCAACTCTACCGCTGTGCCACCGTGCCGCCCTTTGAAGGATTGAAGGATTAGGTAATGTTTCGGGTGGGAGGAATGCAGGAGGTACTTGAAGTGCGAGGAATCATTATTCATATCGTTGGTTTGTAAGCTGCCCAAGCAAACTATGAGCTGCAGTTCCTCCAATTTGCATGTGGCTTCAATCTGATAGTGGAGGAGGCCCAGGACAGAAAGATCAGTATGGGAATGGGAAGGGGAGTTAAAATGTTTGGCAACCGGGAGATCACGTAGGCCAAGGCGGTCTGAGCGTAAGTGTTCAACAAAACTATCACCAAGTCTACGCTTGGTGTCACTGATATATTGGGGCCCACACCGGGAACACCAGATACTGTAGATAAGGTTGGAGGAGGTCCAATTGAACCTCTGCCTCACCTGAAAGGACTGTTGGGGCTCCTGGATCAGTCGAGGGAGGAGGTATAGGGACAGGTGTTGCATCTTCTGTGGTTGCAGGGGAAAGTACCTGGGGAGGTGGTGGTTTGGGTGGGAAGTGATGATTGAACCAGGGAGCTGTGAAGGAAACAGAAAGAGGTGGAGATGGGAAGATGTGACTAGTGGTGACGAAAATGTCACAGGATGATGTGTTGTGTGCGTTGGCTGTTGAGGTGAACGTTGAGGACTAGGTGGACTCTGCCCCTGTCACGACTGGGGGCGAGCGAGAGAAAGAGTGGAATTATGGGATACAAAGTAGGCACAAGGGCCGGGTTCCATGCTGTGTCTCTAAACTGAACCTTTCCCCTAAACAATAACTATTAAAGGGCTGCACGGTGACACAGCAGTAGAGTTGCTGCCTTAGAGCGTCTGAGACCGGGGTTCGATACTGACCACGGGTGCTGTCTGTACGGAGTTTGTACATTCTCCCTATGACCGCGTGAGTTTCCTTCGGGTGCTCCGGTTTTCTGCCATACTCCAAAAACGTACAGGTTTGTAAATTGTCCCCAGTGTGTAAGATAGTGTTAGTGTTCGGGGTGATTGCTTACCGGAGTGGACTCGGTGGGCTGAATGGCTTGTTTCCACACTAAAGTCTAATGTTAGCTTCCTTTGATATTGATAAAACTCAATCACTGGGTTAAAATTAGTAGCATGTCAACAAATTACAAGCTATTGAATATTTCAGCCACTATATCTTCATGCTTGGTCTCCTCCAAAAATATTCTTATCACGGTTATTGTTTGTTTGTGTGTGTGTGTACATATACAGCTACAGGGAGAGGTTGAGTAGGCTGGGACTCCATTCCTTGGAGTGCAGGAGGATGAGGGGTAATCTTATAGAGGTGTATAAAATCATGAGAGGAATAGATCGGGTAGATGCCCAGTCTCTTGCCCAGAGTAGAGGAATAGAGGATCAGGGGACACAGGGTTAAGGTGAATGGGAATAAATTTAATAGGAATCTGATGGGTACCTTTTTCACACAAAGGGTGGTGGGTGTATGGAACAAGTTGCCAGAGGAGGTCGTTGAGGCCGGGACTATCCCAACGTTTAAGAAACAGTTAGGTACATGGATTGAACAGGTTTGGAGGGATATGGATCAAATGCGGGCAGGTGGGACTAGTGTAGCTGGGACATATTGGCTGGTGTGGACAGATTTGGCCAAAGGGCCTATTTCTACACTGTATCACTCTATGACTATCTATAAACAAGCAATAATAATGACAATAACAGTAATTTCAGAATTTCATTGTTCCATTTCGGGACAAATGACAATAAACCATTCTTGATCTCCTGATTTTCAGTCGGGCCTGTTTGTCAGCAAATTCTCCTTGCATGTTGTAGGAGCAGTGGGCATGACCTGAACACGGCAAGACTCGGTCAGTTCGAATGTCTGTAACACCATTCTGACAAGTTGTCTCCTGATCATGCAGACTGCATGTGCCTGCAACATCACCATCCACTTCCTGTCCGTAGCTTTGTCAGGAGGGATGGTAACCAAGGCGACCCGGGGAAAATCCAAACGTTTCCTCCTTCAACAAGGGTATTTTTCTCAGAACTCTCAATGCAGTGACAATTTCAAGCTTTTTTGGGTTCTCTTCTTAAGTTGAAGTCTGGCTTCCCTTTTAGCTGTTGTTATATATTCACCCTTATATTCTTGATTTTAATGGCAAAAGTACATCAATCCCTAAATTGTTGTCATACATTCCTCCCACAGGTTTCCTGTGGGGATTACTGGGTAGCCATTGGATGAGGGATTGAGGTGCTTCTCTGTCTTTGCTCCCACGACCAGCCACACCGCAGAGAGACACAAAACGCTGCAGTAACTCAGCATCTCAGGATGGAAGGAATGGGCGACGTTTCAGGTTGAGACCCTTCCAGACACACTGCTGCCTGACTGAGAGTAAATAACGGTTAGAAACATAGAAAAATCGGTGTAGGAGTACGCCATTCGGCCCTTTGAGCCAGCATGCCATTCAATTTGATCATGGCTGATCATCCTAAATCAGTACCCCGTTCCTGCTTTTTCTCCATATCCCTTAATTCCTTTAGCCCGAAGAGCTAAATCTAACTCTCTCTTGAAAACATCCAGTGAATTGGCCTCCACTGCCTTCTGTGGCAGAGAATTCCACAGATTCCCAACTCTCTGGGTGAAGAAGTATTTCCTCATCTCAGTCCTAAATGGCCTACCCCTTATTTTTACTGTGATCCTTGGCTCTGGATTCCCCCAACATCGGGAACATTTTTCCTGCATCTAGCCTGTCCAATCCTTTCAAAATTTTATATGTTTCTATAAGATCCCCTCACAAAAGAGAGTGGAAGTTTTGTTGCCTTCCATCACAGTGAGGGGGTGTTTGGAGTCACTGTGATGGATGTTTGTGTTGGGGTCGTGTGTCCTGTGTTCTTTTCTTTTTTGTTGTGTTCTGTGACTGCTGGAAATGTAATTTTGTTCGGTATCTCGGTACCGAATGACAATAAAGTTCTGTATTGTACTGTATTGTATCCTTCTAAATTCCATTGAATACAAGCCCAGTCGACCCACTCTTTCATCATCTGTCAGTCCCGCCATCCTGGGAATTAACCTGGTTAACCTACGCTGCCCTCCCTCAATAGCAATAATGTCCTTACTCAAATTAAGAGACCAAAATTGCACACAATACTCCAGGTGCGATCTCACCAGGGTCCTGCACAACTGCAGTAGGACCTCCTTGCACCTAAACTCAAATCCTCTTGCTATGAAGGCCAACATGCCATTAGCTTTCTTCACTGCCTGCTGTACCTGCATGCTTATTTTCAGTGACTGATGTACAAGCACACCCAGGTCTCGTTGCACCTCCCTTTTCCTAATCTGACACCATTCAGATAATAATCTGCCTTCCTCTTCTTACCACCAAAGTCTATAACCTCACATTTATCCACATTATACTTCATCTGCCATGCATCTGCCCACTCACCCAACCTATCCAAGTCACCCTGCAGCCTCATAGCATCCTCCTCGCAGCACACACTGCCACCCAGCTTTGTGTCAAACTTGGAGATGTCACATTGGAGAACCACAGAGTTATCGTAGCCCAGAAGGAGACCGTTTGGACCTCTGAGTTCATGCCAATTCTTTGTGGTGCTTTTTGTCTGGCTAGTCTGCAAAAAAACTGGGATTGTTGCTCAGCCTTTCCAGCTTTCACAGCTCTGGCAGGGCAGAAGTGACAAACACTAGCTTGTTGAAAAGAAGTTGAGCATAATTGCAAAGGTCATTGAGATAAAAACAGGTGATAGAGGGAAACTTACTGAGTTTCTGAAGAATGCTTCCCTTTTGTGGTCAATAACCTTGTACTGTGCTGGTGTGGCACACCTGTTAGCACCATAATATTACTCATCTGCTTATGTTCTAATTATATTATATAAACTCAAATGGATTTTCAAGCACCTCACAAGACTGGAAATATGGATCACACTTCTGGCAGTCTGCAACATCTCATCTCTCTGTAGATTTTGGGAGGAAAATAATATGTTGCCAGTTGAAGTTGTGGAATAATGTATGAAACATCCCAGGGTGTTTTTCAAGCAATAACGGGGCACCAAGAAGGAGATTTTTCTTAATTCACTTTAGGAGATGTGGTTGTTGTTGGCAGGGGAGTTCCAGTATTATACCCTGGTGGTGATGAAGGAATGGTGATATTTTTCCAAGTTAGGTCGGCGTCTGATTTGGAGGGCAAACATTTCGCCTCATGAATTGGGTGTTAATGACATGGGTGACCTTGTCACTGGGTGGTTTTGAACCTTTCAGCTGGTGTGAGAGCCACACTCATCATGATGTGGAGAGTATTCCACTTGTGCCCAATGAATGGTAGAAAGACTTTAGCACGTCAGTTGGCGAGTCGCTTGCCAAAGGTTACGCAGCCCCTGAATCACTTTTTTGCAGTGTTTGAGTTGCTGGCTTAGTTCAATTTTTAGTCAGTGGTGACCAGTTGATGTTGAGGGTGGAGACTCAGCTGTGGGAAGGCCACTGAATGTCAAGGGTATGTGGTTGGACGTCTCTGGTTGGAGATGGTCATTGTCCGACATTGGTCATTTCTCACTTCTAATCCATGCCTGGATGTTGTCTCATTCTTGCTGTATGGTGACTGCCTAATTAGCATTGAGCAATCATCAGCAAAATCCCCACTCCTGACATTCACATATCAATATTTCCTTATGGGGTAGAAGGAGGCCAATCAGCCCATCAAGTCTAGGCCAGGTCTCAGAACATTGTATTTATCCCATTGTCCCAGTTATTTACCTGTTGCCTCTTTCTTTCACACTTGGACTAACAAGTGTCTTCAATTTTCCTGACATCGCCCTGCATAGAGATAGTTTGCAGTAGCCAGTTAACCTGCGTGCGTATCTTTGTCACATGAAAGGAAACAGGAGCACCAGGAACCATCTCTGCAGTCATGGAGTGAAGCAATGTGGAAACAAGCCCTTCGGCCCAACTTGCCCACACTGGTCAACACGTCCCAGCTACACTAGTCCCACCTTCCTGTGTCCATGCGTTTGGCCTCCATCCCTCCAAATCCAATCACGGCATGAATATGCAAACTCCATACAGACAGCACCCGAGGTCACGATCATACTCGAGTCACTGGATCTGTGCACCATGTTGGAAGGGAGGGCATTGATGAAACAGTTATGGATAGTGCAGTGCCCCGACACTGCTGCAACACAGTTCTGCATTCGGGATGGCATCACAACCACAACCATCTCCTTTTGTGCAGTTTAATAAGATTAGTTTATTTGATTAGCAAACTTCCTTTGATTAGTGCGGGTGTCAAGGATTATGGGGCGAAGGCAGGAGAACGGGGTTGAGAGTGTAGGAGTAAACATCGGAACCAGAGAGGATGTCAGGATACTTGACTATGTGGACACTGCTAAATGCTTACTGAACATTAACTTTGCTGGCTAAATGCCTAGTGGAGAATTATGCACAGCCATTTATTCACAAAATGCTGGAGATGCTGCCTGACCTGCTGAGTTACTCCAGCATTTTGTGAATAAATACCTTCGATTTGTACCAGCATCTGCAGTTATTTTCTTACACATTATGCACAGCCACGTCTCAAGGTCAGATGCTGAGCAGCTGCAATAGCCAAAAGATGGATACGGTTGAGCCACAATGACTGAAAAAACATGATCAAGTTGCTAATGAGTTGCTAAGGGGTTGATTGGCTCCTCACCCAGATAATGTAAACACCTGCCATTGTTTGTAAAATTTAGGTTGTTGGCTGCAACCTTCCCCCCATTGACGAACTGTACACTGCAAGGGTCAGGAAGCGAGCGGGCAAGATCATCTCTATCTCTGACCCCTCTCACCCTGGCCACAAAATCTTTGAAGCACTTCCCTCTGGAAGGCGACTCCGGACTGTCAAAGCAGCCACAGCCAGACACAAAAACAACTTTTTTCCCCATGAGTGATAGTTCTACTCAATAACCAATGTCTGTAGTCTCTTTTTTGCTCTGGTTTATTTTCACCCACATGTTTAGACCGTAATGGTGTATCCTTATTGTTTTGATGTGTTGATGCTTTATTCTTAATACTGAACTGTATGTTTGTGTTGTCATTTGTGAGCGGAGCACAATACCTTCGATTCATTGTATATGCACATTCCTTGTATATGCACATACTTGGCCAATAAACTTATTCATTCATTCATTCATTCATTCATTCATTCATTCATTCATTCATTCAATTAATCTATATAAACCAGCTGCAACAACCACTCAGGGAGAAGGTGCTCGCAGACTGCCAGGTCTTCACTCTTCTCCCAGAGCTCTGTCAACAACAAAGTTGCTGCTTTTCTCTTACTCAGGTCTCAGTGAATATTTTCACCACCAAGAGGGAAAGATAGATCAGCCACGACGGGCTGAATAGCCTTATTCTGCTCCTGGAACTTATGATCGGAGCAGGGTGCCCTAATATCGAAGACATTGAACGTTCTCACCCTACCACGTTCGCCCATGTTCATTATAACGTTCTGGGGTTGAGTGTTCCTGGCAACATCGACGCAAAGCATTGTGGAGTCTTTGCTGCTGAACAGCACCCATGATAACACCTTCGTCATTTTGCTGGTGATTGAGTGTTGGCTGACTGAGCATTATTGGTGCTGCCATAGGTCTAGTATTGTCACCGCCATGCTTTTCTTGTGACGGTTCGAGCCTGTGCAGCTTACCAGCGCCTCTAGAAAAGTCAAACACGAGTTGATTTTATTTGAATTTATTTGAATTGATTTTATACTTGGAAAAACGTTGTCTTGTGTGTCATCCCGGCAAATCATTCCTTCTCCCAGCCCTCCCGGTTGCTAAACACTTTAATTCCCCTTCCCATTCCCACACTGGCCTTTCTGTCCTGGCTCCTGGGTGTCCTACACATGTCAGAGTGAGGCCCAACTCAAATTGGAGGAACAGCACCTCATATCTCACTTGGGCAGCTTACATCCCAGCAATATGATTATTGATTTCACTAACTTCAAATAAATCTTGCTTTCCCTCTCTATCCATCCATCCCCCATATTAGTTCTCCGACTAGTTTGACTGTCCCCCTGATTAAATTTTACTTTATATGCCTCGTTGTCACTTTCCCCGAGCTAACAATGATATATCCTAAATTTTCCTTGATCCACACATTGCCCTCCATATCTCTCATTTCCCTCTCCCCTGACCCTCAGTCTAAAGAAGGGATTCAACCCTAAACATCACCCATTCCTTCTACCCATAGGTGCTGCCGGTCCCTCTGAGTTACTCCAGCATTTTGTGTCTATCTTTGGTGTAAACCAGCATCTGCAGTTCCTTCCTACACAAAACATTAATTAGCTGGATGAGATTTGTCCTGCTTTTATGGGCAAGACTAGACTTGGACAAGTTTCCACATTGTCAGGGACATGCGAGTGCCACAACTGCTTTGAAATAGCTAGAGACGCAGCAAGCGCTCAGTCCGACGGATGTTCTGAATCCAGTGCTCCCAAGCGATTCTTAGATTTTAGATTTAGAGATGCAGCGCGGAAACAGGCCCTTCGGCCCACCGAGTCCGTGCCGCCCAACGATCCCCGCACATTAACACTATCCTACACACACTAGGGACAATTTTTACATTTACCCAGTCAATTAACCTACATACCGGTACGTCTTTGGAGTGTGTGAGGAAACCGAAGATCTCGGAGAAAGCCCACGCAGGTCACGGGGAGAACGTACAAACTCCGTACAGGCGGCGCCCGTAGTCAGGATCGAACCTGAGTCTCCGGCGCTGCATTCGCTGTAAGGCAGCAACTCTACCGCTGCACCACCATGCCGCCCTTTATGATGTGTTTAGGACCTCACATCCGAGATGGGGGGGGGGGTCTCAGGCAGAAGTGGAGGTAGTTTATCCTCTCAGCCTTTCTGACGGAGTATGATTGACGATGCTTCATCTTTCTTTTTTTAACTCACGTACTGGGCCCTACCATTATTGAACAGAGGGGTTTTCCTGGCGCCAAAACCTCCTGCTGATTATTTTACCATCATTGGATTTTCCATCATTCCCTCATTCCATCAAGGGCAGCGCGGCAGTAGAGTTGCTGCCTTACAGCGCCAGGACCCGAGTTTAATCCTGACTATGGGTGCTGTCTGTACGGAGTTTGCACGTTCTTCCCGTGGCCTGCGTGGGTTTTCTCCGGGTGTTCCAGTTTCCCCCCACACTCCAAAGACGCACAGGTTTGTAGGTTAATTAGCTTGGTACAATTGTAAATTGTCCCTAGTGTGTGTAGGATAGTGTTAGTGTGCAGGGATCGCTGGCCGGCATGGACTCGGTGGGCCAAAGGCCTGTTTCCGCGCTGTATCTCTAAACTACACTCAACTAATTAAACTAAACATTGTTCATGACTAGATATGGGAGGACGGGAGAGGTTTCATTTGATTCATTGGTTGATAAGTCACTTGGCTCTATCCATTGAATGCTGTTTTTGTTCTTCGGCATGCAAGCACTCCCTTGTTGCAGCTTCATCAGGTAGATCGCTCATTTCCTGCACCGTGTCCACCTTGGCCATCTGAAGCTCCTGGATGCTAAACTCACTTTAATTCCCATCCCTATTCCCATGCAGATCTGCCCTTGGCCTACTCCATTGTCAGGGTGAGGACCAACACAAAGAGAGGCACAGCCCTCATATCCCAGCTGGGTAGTCCAGAACCAGAGCATTGGATGACCTAATTTCATGTAACCTGCTCCCCTTTGTCCCTTTCTCTCTCCTTCCAATTCTCTCTCACACAACCATCTCCCAGACCTCTCTCTCACACACACACACACACACACACCCTCCTTTACAATCCCACCCCTTATCTCCCACTCTCTTTCCCCTCCTCCAATCACTCATTCTGCCTATCACCCACATGTGCCTCCCACTGGACCCCCTCCCCTCCTCTTCCCCCTCCCCCTCGCTTTCCTCCCCCTCACACTCCCCCCCTCGCCTTCCTACCCCTCCCCCTCCCCCTCCACCTCCCCCTCCCCTTCGCTTTCCTCCCCCTCCCCCTCCCCCTCCCCCCCTCGCCTTCCTACCCCTCCCCCTCCCCCTCCCCCCTTTGCCTTCCTACCCCTCCTCCTCCCCCTCCCCCTTCGCCTTCCTCCCCCTCCCCCTCCCCCTCCACCTCCCCCTCCCCCTCGCTTTCCTCCCCCTCCCCCTCCCCCCCTCGCCTTCTTACCCCTCCCCCTCCCCCTTCGCCTTCCTACCTCTCCCCCTCCCCCATCGCCTTCCTACCCCTCCCCCTCCCCTTCCCCTCGCCTCCCTCCCCCTCGCCTCCCTCCCCCTCCCTCTCCCCCTCGCCTCCCTCCCCCTCCTTCCTCCCCTGGTGAAAAGGAATTGGTGGCGTTTCAGGTCGGGTCTGAAGAAGGGTCACGACCCGAAACGTCACCTATTCCTTTTCTCCAGGGATGCTGTCCGACCCTCTGAGTTACTCCAGCTTTTTGCGTCGATACTCAATTCTATGTTGATCCAGGAATTACCCAGGGGCGTGAGAGTGTTAGAGATAAGAGTTCCAGTGACACAAAAATGAGTGTTTGCCCCATTGAGTTTCCTATCACTGTGGCTCTGTCTGACGTTCTCCTTCCCTGCTGTACCTCAGAGCCAGCTGGTGCTGTTGCTCCTCGCCCCTGACCAGTGTTGCAGTGCTCATTTTTCAGGTGCCGGAGCTGTCACTGGTGCCAAATTGGCCGCTGTTAAAATTCCCCGCTGTTTATTTTGGCTTTTTTTTACAGAGGTGCCGGAGCGGCACTCTGGTGATCTCCAGCAGCTCTGCCTCCCTGCCCCTGCCCCATCCTCATTCACAACAGTGTACAAAGAGCATACCTGTTGTAAAGGGAATGGCTGCAGGAGATTCTGCACCTTCTGCCTCCTCCCTTTCCCGATGGTCACCTGGTGTTCCCTGCCCATTCCTCAGGCAGGTACAGTTGGTACAAATTACACAGCTGACAAAAGGGATGAGGTCCCACAAAGTGAATATAGGGAGTTAAACAGATTAAACAAGCAGGAGCCCGAGGGTTGTGTATCTCTGGATTACTCCCCGGTGCCCTGTGCTCATGAGGGTAGAACATTGAAGAGAGGTTAGAGAAATACATGGCTTAGGATTTGGTACAGGCGGCAGGGATTCAGGTTTTTAGACCAATAAGATCTCCTCTGGGCCAGAGGTGATCTGCACAAGAGGGACGGGTTGCGTCGGAACTGAAGGGGGAGCCAGTGTCCTGGCACAGAGGTTTGAAAGTGCTACTCGGGAGGGTTTAAACTCGAGAGGCAGTGGGGTCGGAACTAAGATGGTAGGTCAGAAATTGGAAGGAGTGACAGGAAGATAGAGATTAGGACCAGTAATTCTCAAAGGAAGTACAGGCAGGGAGAGATGAAGGGATGTGCTCACGCGGGTGGGCTGCAGTGTGTTTATTTCAATGCAAAGAGCATTGTGGAGAAAGTAAATGAATTTGGAGCTTGGATCGATGCTTGGGCCTATGATGTTGTGGCCTCTGTGTCAACATAGTTGCGGGATGGGCATGACTGGAGTTTGGATGTTTCAGACGTGATCGAGAGGTTGGCAAAATGGTGACTTACTCGCATGGATTTGGAAATGGCTCACTGATGGAAGACAAAGGGTTTTTATGACTGTTGGCAGATCAATTTCCCTCCTGGGACAAGTAAAGTTCTATCGTATTATCTCGTATCGTATCATTGCGGTGGAATGGACAAGGTTCAGGTTGGATGTCCGTGACCAGAGCAGTTCCACGAGAATCTGTGTTGGGATCCCTGCTGCCCTGCTGTGATATGTACAAACGCAAGTTGGTTAGTAAGTTTGCAGATGACACCAAGATTGTTGGGTCTGTGGACTTTGAGGAAGGCTGTCAATGTATGCAGCGGGATAGAGATCAGCTGCAGAAATGGGTGGAGAGATGGCATATGGAGTTTAAACTCAGCAAGTGTGAGGGGTTGCACTTTGGAAGGTCAAGTGTAAGAGAAAAATTAATGGCTTGACCCTTAATAGCACTGATGTACAGAGGGATCTTAGGGTCCAAGTCCATAGGTCCCTAAAATGGCAGCACAAGTAAATAGAGTGGTAAAGAAAGCATATGGTACGCTTGCATTCATAGGTCAAGGCATTGAGTATCAGAGGCAGGAAGTTATGATGCAGTTTGTTTGGATGCATCTGGAGTATTGTGTGTAGTTCTGGTCACCCCATTATAGGAAGG
Organism: Rhinoraja longicauda; assembly: GCF_053455715.1. NCBI lineage: Eukaryota > Metazoa > Chordata > Chondrichthyes > Rajiformes > Arhynchobatidae > Rhinoraja > Rhinoraja longicauda. The sequence continues at coordinate 4,938,812 of NC_135967.1, read as the reverse complement.
ATGTGAAGGTTTTGCAAAGGGTGCAGAGGTTATCCACTTTGGCGGCAAAAACAAGGAAGCAGATTATTATCTCAATGGTGTCAGATTAGGTAAAGGGGAAGTGCAACGAGACCTGGGTGTCCTTGTACACCAGTCACTGAAAGTAAGTGCGCAGGTATAGCAGGTATAGAAGAAAGCTAATGCCATGTTGGCCTTTATAACGAGAGGATTTAAGTATACGATCAAAGAGGTCCTTCTGCAGTTGTATAGAGCCCTGGTGAAACCACATCTGGAGTATTGTGTGCAGTTTTGGTCTCCTAATTTGAGGAAGGATGTCCTTGCTATTGAGGCAGTGCAGTGTAGCTTCACGAGGTTAATCCCTGGGATGGAGGGACTGTCATATGAGGACAGATTAGAAAGACTGGGTTTGTATTCACTGGAGTTTAGAAGGATGAGAGGGGATCTTATAGAGCTGTATAAAACTACTAGACCAAGTGGACCCATTGGGCCCAAACCTCTCCTCCCCCTCCCCCTCCCCCTCCCCGTCGGTCAGGGTCAGTAGACGGTCAGTTTTTTTCCCAGGATAGAAAAATCAAATACTAATAGGATAGCAGAGGGCATAGCTCTAAGATGAGAGGGGCAAAGTTTAATGGAGATGGGCAGCACAGTGGCATAGCGGTAGTGCCACTGCCTTACAGCGCCAGAGACTCAGGTTCGATCCTGACTACCTGTGCTCTCTATACGGAGTTTGTACGTTCTCCCCCTGACCTGCGTGGGTTTTCTCCGAGATCTTCGGTTTCCTCCCACACTCCAAAGACGTCCAGGTTTGCCGGTTAATTGGCTTGGTATAAATGTAAATTGTCCCTCGTGTGTGTAGGATGGTGTTAATGTGTGGGGATCGCTGGTCGGCGTAGACGCGGTCGGCCGAAGGGCCTGTTTTCGCACTGTATCTCTAAACTACACTGAACTTAACTAAATGTGCAGGCAGGTATTTTTTACACAGAAATGGTGGGTGATTGGAACACGCTGCTGGATATGGTGGTTAAAGGCAGATATGATAGTGGCATTTAAAGGACTTGTGGATATGCAGGGAAGGTTGTGGGCTAAACACAGGTAGATAAGTGGATGGCTTGGCATCACTTTGTGTTGTTAGCATTGTGGGCTGAAGGGGATATTGTGCTGTATTGATGCGTATTTTCTGTTTGTGACGTCCAATATATTGATAATCATTTATGAAGTAACCGCAGGGAGGGAACAAAACTTTTTGTTGAAGAAAATGCAAGTGTTCTCTTCCTGCAAAGGAAAATATATATAATTTCCATGGGAAGTTCCATCTATACAAAATATAAACATAAAAAACCCCTATTGAAAAACTTCACCCTTTGATAGCATGCATGTTAACATTCAGAGAGACCAATGCCATGATATTTTATACCCATTTCCATCTAAAATCAATCTGGTTAAGTGCAAATGCAAAGAAAACATTAAAATCTTATTAACTAGACATGTAAAGTTCCTGCTACAAAGAACGCCTGCATATTGAGGTAAAGTCCTAGATTATACAAATGTTAATGATACAGTAATATAGGGACTATTCGAATCCACCACTGATTTACACTCTTTTATTTTTAGAAGCATGCCATGCAACTCGAGATGTTTTTAATAGGACAGCAAGAGATAGGTGGACACAAAATGCTGGAGCAACTCAGCGGGGCAGGCAGCATCTGTGGAGAACATGGATAGGTGACGCTTCACAGAGTGCTGGAGCAACTCAGCGGGGCAGGCAGCATCTCCGGAGAGAAGGAATGGGTGATGTTTTGGGTCAAGACCCTTCTTCAGGCTGAGAGTCAGGGGAGAGGGAGGCTAGAGATATGGAAGGGTAAGATGTGAAAACAACTGATCAAAGCAGACAATGCTCAAGGAAGTATACAATGGTTCAGTGTTGGCTGAGGGGAAGGTGACAGTAAAATTAATCAGGAGGACAGTGAAACTAGTCGGACAACCAGGGTGGGGGAGGGACGGAGAGACAGGGAAAGCAAGGGGGTGTTGTTAGGTTCAGCAATAGAACTGCCCAGATTATCCAGGACTTGCGTTGGAAAAAATGTCTCCTTCAGTTGATTGGTGACTAATAATCAAATAGGAAGCAGTTGGCATCCCTGACTTAAAAAGTCATTAATACTTAATAACTGGGTTATGATGGGCAATTACTTGGGAAAAAAAAGACACAAAGTGGTGGAATCACTCAGTGGGTCAGGCAGTATCACTAGAATAACATGGATAGGTGGCATTACAGGTCGGGTCCCTCTGTGGCTTCAGAGATGACACTGGGTCAACAATGACTACACTGACACGTTTGCAGCAGTGTGAGCTCAAGTGATAAGCTTTATTTATGGTGAATGACGATAGAGACGAGCAGGTCTGAGGCCACTGCACCTCGTTGTCTATGGGCACTTGTCTCGGTGGCTCACTCTTGGCCTCAAAAAGAGGTCTCTGGCGGTCTTGGGCTTGCCCTGGCAGCTCGGGCTTGACCTCAAAGAGGGGAAACTGGAGGTCTTGGGCTTTTCTCAGCAGCTCAGTCTTGGCCTCAAAGAATGTGTTGGCTGTCTAGGGCTTGTCCCTAGTACTCCACACCTGGAGTATTGTGTGCAGTATTGGTCTCCCAGTTTGAGGAAGGACATTCTTGCTATTGAGGGAGTGCAGCATAGGTTCACCAGGTTAATTCCCGCGGGACTGACATATGATGAAAGAATGGGTCAACTGAGCTTGTATTCACTGGAATTTAGAAGGATGAGAGGGGATCTTATAGAAACATATAAAATTCTTAAGGGGTTGGACAGGCTAAATGCAGGAAAAATGTTCCCGATGTTGGGGGAGTCCAGAACCAGGGGTCACAGTTTAAGAATAAGGGTAGGCCATTTAGGACTGAGATGAAGGAAAACTTTTTTAACCCAGAGTTGTGAATCTGCGGAATTGTCTGCCACAGAAGGCAGTGGAGGCCAGTTCACTGGATGATTTTAAGAGAGAGTTAGATAGTGCTCTTTGGGCTAACAGAATGAAGGGATATGGGGAGAAAGCAGGAACGGGTACTGATTTTGGATGATCAGCCATGATCATATTGAATGGCGGTGCTGGCTCGAAGGGCCAAATGGCCGACACTTGCACCTATTTTCTATGTCCTGACGATTCAGTCTTTGTCTTGATAAGGTGGCTCTGATGTTTTTACATATTAAACAGGGGATAGTATTGATGAAGAGATTAAGGGAAAATCCAATCTCCATTATAGAATAGACTTAGTACAAACAACAGAAGAAAGACACAAAAAGCTGGAGTAACTCAGCGGGTCAGGCAACATCCCTAGATGCTTTATCATTATTATGGTTCCTTTATCACCGTTACTTTTTGCATATCTTTCATTCATTTGTTCTATATCTCTTTACATCACCATCTATATCTCTCGTTTCCTTTCCCCCAACTCTCATTCTAAAGAAGGGTCTCGACCCGAAACGTCACTTGCTCCTTTTCTCCAGAGATGCTGTCTGACCCGCTGAGTTACTTGAGCTCATTACTTAAACCTTTGGTTTAAACCAGCATCTGCAATTCCTGCCTAATACAAACAACATCTATGCAATTGTGACTTCCTAATCTCCATTTGTAGCGACCATTCTGCCTGCACACTAATTGCATGGCCTGTAATGGATTATTGATTGATGTAAACTTTAGACAGGCATTCATACTGGAACACTTCCTGTTGTTTCTTTTTACTGTGCTTATAATCTTATAAGGTCAGTGGTAGGAACTAAATATTGGAAGAAAGATTTGTGCATATTTTGAAAGGAGGTTGGAATTTCCCTTCGACAGTTTCAAGGGATTCCTTGTAGGGGCACAAAAGAAGTCGTGAAACTGTATATGAGTAAGCACCTAAAGAAAAACTGGCAGAAGCTGGAAATGGAAAATATAAACAGAAAATTCTGGGAATACTCAGCAGGTCATGCAACATCTGTGGAGATGGTATTAAAATTTGTTTTTCCGGCATTTTCAGTATTTATTTCATGCATCGTATTTAGGACTGTGTCTCTGGTGCCTGAATAATTTCAAAATTGCATGTTTTACTAGTGTATAAAGTCAAAATCAAGGTGAAACCTTTCTGGACCCTAATAAAACCCTGATAATCGTTTAAGAAAAAGAATTGTCGTCCAGAAGTTTGATTGCAATACAAACTTTTGAATGTGACCTGGTCAATTTGCATTAGATTTTTGAGAATTTTATTTAGATTTAAAGATACAGCGCAGAAACAGGCCCTTCGACCCACCGGGTCCGCGCCGCCCAGCGATCCCCGCACACACTAACACTATCCTACACCCACTAGGGACAATTTTTATTTATTTTTACATTTGCCCAGCCAATTAACCTACGTACCTGTACTTCTTTGGAGTGCGGGAGGAAACCGAAGATCTCGGTGAAAACCCACACAGGTCACGGGGAGAACGTACAAACTCCGTACAGTACAGCACCCGTAGTCAGGATCGAACCTGAGTCTCCGGCGCTGCATTCACTGTAAGGCAGCAACTCTACCGCTGCGCCACCGTGCCACCTCTTTTAGGGTTAGGGCTAAGATCCAGGAACCCGTGCCATATTGATACTCCATGCCATGGTACTCCCTGCCAAATTGATACATTGATAGCCAAGCTCAAAGTATTATTTTCCAAAAATAAGCTTTATTCAGAATTAAAAAATATACACAATAAAAGAACAGTGCCAAAACTCTTCTGACAAAGCTCGCTTATGTACTGTCTGCAAAGAGACTCATGGCATCATCTCCAGTAACATATCTCACTTTATTCAATCCAATACCCAGACATTTACAAGACAGTCCTCGGGTCACTTCATTTTGTACTAGAATTGGAGCAAACAAAAATAGCTACCTACAGTCACTTTCTCCATGGACTATCCCAGAGTGGAACATCCTTCCCGACACCACCAGATGTTCACCAACCTTGTCACTCTTCAAGTCACTGCTCGACAACTTGGATATGGATCATCTCACCAAACTTGCCCACATAAAAATTTAAATAACCTTTTTGAAACCAGTACCCACGCGAGCAAACCCTGCACGCGATAGCCCAGCTATTGGCGGTTGTGCAGTAGGAAACAGAAACAGAAACAGAGACATTCTCAGCGTCTATATATTCATTGTTTGTGGATGCACATGTGGACATTCATGATGGTGGACACAGCCCAGACCATCACACAAACCAACCTTCCTTCCATTGACTCCATTTACACCTCACGCTGCCGCGGCAAGGCCAGCAGCCCAGACCATCACACAAACCAACCTTCCTTCCATTGACTCCATTTACACCTCACGCTGCCGTGGCAAGGCCAGCAGCATAATCCAGGACGAGTCGCACCCTGGCCACTCCCTCTTTTCCCCTCCCCCATCAGGCAAAAGGTATAGAAGTGTGGAAACGCACACCTGCAGATTCAGGGACAGTTTCTTCCCAACTGTTATCAGGCAACTGAATCATCCTACCACAGCCAGAGAGCAGTGCTGAACTATCCTTGATTGGACCTTGCTGGCTTTACCTGGCACTAAACGTTATTCCTTTATCATTCTTTGTGGATGCTGTAAATGGGTCGATTGTAATCATGTATCATCTTTCTGCTGACTGGATAGCACGCAACAAAACCTTTTCACTGTACCTCAGTAGACGGGACAATAAACTAAACTGAACTGAACTAAACTGAACTGAACTGAACGTTAGTGTTATATTCGGTAGTGTTGACAAACTATCCCTATACCAAGCACCCTTGCCACTCATGTGGCCCCTGGGGTGATATCCCTCCCCTTGTTTGAGGGGTGTCCCCACTGGCCCCCCAGTGTCCAGCAGCGGAAGGACCGTAGACTGTGGTCCTCCCCCACAGAGCCTTGCCAAGCTTCAGTGCGTCCCCCAGCACGTACTCCTGCAGTCTGCAGCGGGCCAGTGGGCAACATTCCCTGACGGACAGCTCAGTTTGCACCTGGACATTTGATCATCCTGCAATGGGAGAAGCTGAGAGATAGGACCTTGGTGTATTAAGAATTATTCAGGAGTTATAAAATTATATGCATATATACAGTAGTTAGCAATAATTCAGACAAGGACTGGTTTTCAGAAAACCTGTTCTATTATACATTGAAGGAGTAATCAGTTTGAAATTGAAAAGGCAGCTTTATAAAAACAGTGCTGTCTTCTGATATAACCGTGGTATCTTCTCTTATCTATCAGACATCTTCAGCTTAAGTTATTTCACACCAGACTTATTTTGTCATGGCACCCCAAACATAGTCAGAGGTATCTTTGTCTGCCCATTAACAATTGGAATAGACTCAAAATGCTGGTGTAACTCAGCGGGGCAGGCAGCATCTCTGGAGAGAAGGAATGGGTGACGTTTTAGGTTGAGACTCTTCTTCAATTCTTCTATCATCAATTGGGGTCTGAAGAAGGGTTCTGACCCAAAATGTCACCCATCTTTATTCTCCAGACATGCTGCCTGTCCCGCTGAGTTACTCCAGCACTTTGTGTCTATCTTCGGTATAAACCAGCACCTGCAGTTCCTTCCTGCACAACAATTGGGGTATTTGTGTAGGCAAGAGAGTCAAGAGTGTTTAATTGTCGTATGTCTCAGATAGAACAATTACATTATTTCATGCAGCAGCACAACAGAATATGTAAACATAGTACACTGTAAACGAGAAAATATAATAAACGAGAAAAAAACGTTCAGCACTCACAAGCTCATTTTGGGCGAAAATAGACACAAAATGCTGGAGTAACTCAATGGGACAGGCAGCATCTCTGGATATAAGATGTATCCAGAGATGCTGCCCATCCCGCTGAGTTACTCCAGCATTTTGTGTCTATCTTCGGTGTAAACCAGCATCTGCAGTTCCTTCTGACTCATTTTGAGCGGCTGGCTTTCTGTCTTCAGAAGATTTTCAGACCATCCACATGAATCACTTTGAATCAGCAAAGTTGTTGGAACATTCACGTGTGTCTCGTCAGCCAAAGTGTATGAACTTTGTAAATGTATACTGCGATGAAACCTTTTATCAAACTCAAAATTCTAAGTAAACATCGTTATAGCTATTTAAATTGCATTGAATCATCTGCTGTTATCTTTGATCTGAAGAGTATATAAACTTGACGAACTTTGAGGTTGGAGATTTTACTGACAAAGTCGCCAAGAGAATGTGTGCGTCTACTGTTCACTAAAGACTCTTATATCAACCAGCTTCAGTCTCTGAGTGGCTTAGTTTACAACAGTTATATCAAGCCACACACAAACTCACTGTGAATACCGTCCCGTCAAGAAAGCAACAGGGACACATTGGTGGTGACATGAGAAAAAATGGGGATATTTTATGTCCAACAGTTGGCCAACATGCTCACAGCCTCTTTTGAGTTGTGGTTTATTCAGACCAGAAACATAGATGGAGCTACAGACTCATAAAGTCCTACTGCATGGAAACAGGCCCTTTGTCCCAACTCATCCAGGCCCATCTAAAGCTAGTTTCATTTTTCCGTGTTTGGGCCATATCCCTCCGAATCCTTCCTGTTCTTGTACCTGTCCAAGAGATTTCTCTGGTAGCTGGTTCCTTATGCCAAGTACCCTCTGAGTTAAAAGGTGTCCATCAGGTTCATATTAAATCTTGCCCTTTCATAAACTTATCTCCTCTAGTTTTTGTAAAATAAGAAAATAACTGCCGATGCTGGTACAAATCGAAGGTATTTATTCACAAAAAGCTGGAGTAACTCAGCAGGTCAGGCAGCATCTCAGGAGAGAAGGAATGGGTGACATTTCGGGTCGAGACCCTTCTTCAGACAGGTGGAGACAGGAAGGCAGTGGGAGATCTGGGAAGGGGGAGGGGAAGAGAGGGACAGAGGAACTATCTAAAGTTGGAGAAGTCAATGTTCATACCACTAGGCTGCAAGCTGCCCAGGCGAAATATGAGGTACTGTTCCTCCAATTTCCGGTGGGCCTTAATATAGCACTGGAGGAGGCCCATGACAGAAAGGTCAGACTGGGAATGGGAGGGGGAGTTCAAGTGCTCAGCCACCGGGAGATCAGGTTGGTTAAGGCGGACTGAGCGAAGGTATTGAGCAAAGCGATCGCTGAGCCTGCGTTTGGTTTCGCCGATGTAAAGAAGTTGACATCTAGAGCAGCGGATGCTTTTGATTCCCCTACCCTGGGTAATAGACTCTTTTCACTCATCCTCTCTATTCTCCTCATGGTTTTTGTACACCTCTATAAGATCATCCTTCAGCCTCCTTTGTTCCAAGGAATAAAGTCCTAGCCTGCGCAATCTCTCCCTATAGTTCAGCACCTGAAGTCCTGCCAACATCTTCATAAATCTTCTCTGTTTCTCTTTCCAGCTTAATGACATCCTTCCTATAGCAGGGAGATCAAAACTGAACACAGTACTCCAAATGTGGCCTCAAAAACATCTTGTACAACTGTAACATAATGTCCCAACCTCTACACTCAAGGCCAAGATACACATTTTATTTTCCACTCTATCTACCTATAATGCCACTTTCAGGGTACTCTGAGATCCCTCTGCTCCACATCACTCCCCAGGGCCCTACCATTTACTGTGAAGGACCTACCCTGGCTTAACTTCCAAAAATGCAAAACCTCACATTTATCTGCATTAAACTCCATGAACTATTAATCATCCCACTTGCCCAGCTGATCAAGAGCCTGCTGTAATATTTGATAACCTTCTTCACTATCTACGATACCATCCACTTTAGTGGTATCTGTAAACTTACTAATTGTGTTTTGTACATCCTCATCCCAATTGGTGATATAAACTGCAAATCGCAGCTGGGCCAAGCACCGACCCCTGTGGCACAACACTCCTTGAAAGATATTTGGACAGATACATGGATAGGAAAGGTTGAGAGGATAAGGGCCAAACATGGGCAGGTGAGACTAATGTACATGGGGCATCTTGTCAGCATGGGCAAGTTGGGCCGAAGGGCCTGTTTCCATGATGTATGACTCTATGACTCCATGACACTCGTCACAGGCCTTCATCCGACAAACACTCTTCCATTCTCTGCTTCCTTCAATGAAGCCATTTCTGTATCCAATATCAATAGTCATTTATTTGTCACATACACATATGAAGTGCAGTTAGCTAGTTCTCCCAAGATCCCACGCACTTGACCTTCCAGAGCAGCCTACCGTGTGGAACCTCATCTAGGGCCTTGCTCAGCTCCATATAGACAACGTCCATGACCTTGCCCTCATCAACCTTTTGGATTACCTCTTGAAAAAACTCAATTAGATTCATAAGACTATGATCTCCCATTTACAAAACCACGCTGACTTCCTAATCCGCCCTTGTCCATCCAAAGGCATATATATCTTGTCCCTCAGACTCCTCCCCAGTAACTTGCCTACCACAGATGTTAAGCTCACTGGTCTATAGTTCCCAGGCTCTTCCTTGCAGTCCTTCTTAAATCGAGGCATGACATTAGCCACCCTCCAGTCATTTGGCACCTCATCCATGTCGAACAATGATTCATGTATCTCGGCCAGGACTCCCTCAATTTCTTCGCTAGTTTCCCACCGTGCCTTTGGATGCTTCCGATCAGGCCTGGGAGCTTTATGTGCCTTCATGCACCCTAGGACGACTGACCCTAATGTGACATCTCCATGAACTGTCCCAAATTATCTCACGCTTTACTCCACGTTGAAAACAGGGGGGAAATACTCACTGAGGACCTTGTCCGTCTCCTGGAGCTCCATTCACTGATGGCAGTTTTGATTTCTGAGTGGCCCTGGTTACCCTCTTTCCTTTAATGTTCCAATAAAATCTCATTGGATTCTCCTTAATGTTACCTGCCAGATCTCCTGCTTCTTTTTGTGCTCTCCTGATTTCCTTCTTCAGTATACTCCGCAGTCCCCTAAACTCCTCCTTGGATACACTTGATCCCAGGTATCTGGCCCATGCCACCTTTTGTTTTTCCCGACCAGAGCCTCAATTCCTCTCATCATCCAGGATTCCTTATTCCCACTGCCTTGCCCTTTACTCTAACAGGAACTTGCTTGCCTTGACTCTCACGATCGCCCTTTCAGAAGCATCCCACTTTCCAGACGTTCATTTGCCCCCAAACATCCTACTCCAACCAATTTGAGCAAGATTCTGCCTAATACCATCAAAGTTAGACTTGCCCCAATTCAGAACTTTAACACGTGATCCCGCCCTGCCCTTATCTATAAATATTATGCAGCTAACAGAACAGTGGGCATTGGCCCCTAAAGACTTGCCCACTGACACTTCACTAACTTGCCCTTCCCAATTTCTTTGCCTTAAAACTGAGGTGTGAAGAAACTTTTTCACCCAGAGAGTTGCGAATTTGTGGCATTCTCTGCCACAGAGGGCAGTGGAGGCCAATTCATTGGATGAATTTAAAAGAGAGTTAGATAGAGCTAGTAGAATCAAGGGATATGGGGAGAAGGCAGGCACAGGTTACTGATTGTAGATGATCAGCCACGATCACAATGAATGGCGGTGCTGGCTCGAAGGGCCAAATGGCCTCCTCCTGCACTTATTTTCTATGTTTCTATGTTTCCATTGTAGGGCCCTCTACGTATTGCCTGAGGAAACTTTAGAACACGTATGACAAATTCTGTCCCATGCGTGTCACACAGCACTCTTAATATTTTCTTAATATCCCAAATGTGCATTCCGGAAAGGTGTCATTATCAACTCCAACCACACTGACATTTTCGCCGCGCAATTTCACCACAACGTTTGTCACTCAATTCTTTAACATTCCCTTTGGCGTGCATCTGATTCTGGTGCAGTTTATCAAAATTCATATCACGTTGAGCCCACAGCACTGAAAGGAACAAAAAGAACAATGAAGGAACATTCCTTCACTGGCTCATTGGTTCTGACTCAGCCCGATTCTGTTTTGAGAACAGGAGCAGAAACTTGGCTGAATTTGTTATGACTACACTGATATTCTGACTGATATTAGCAAACTGAGCAAAATATGTCAAAAAAATCTTGGCATAACTAATTCACATCAAAATTCCAACTTTGGAAGGTCAGCTCTCTAATGCATACCAGTGTAAGCATTATCTTAGCAGGTTCAAACCAGCAAGAAAATTATATTTTTTGTCCAGAACTGGCCTCATTTGGTATACAGTGCATTCAGAAAGTATTCAGACCCCTTCACTTTTTCCACATTTTGTTATGTTACAGCCTTATTTTAAAATGGATGAAATTCTTTTTTTTTATCATCAATCTACGCACAATACCCCATAATAAAAAAGTGAAAACAGATGTTTAGAAATTTTTGCAAAGTAATCAAAAATAAATAACTGAAATATCACATTTACATAAGTATTCAGACCCTTTACTCAGGCACCTTTGGCAGCGACTACAGCCTCAAGTCTTCTTTGGTATGACGCTACAAACTTGGCACACCTGTATTTGGGTAATTTCTCCCATTCTTTTCTGCAGATCCTCTCAAGCTCTGTCAGGTTGGATGGGGAGCGTTGATGCGTAGCTATTTCCAGGTCCCTCCAGAGATGTTCGATCGGATTCAAGTCCGGGCTCTGGCAGGGCCACTCAAGGACATTCACAGACTTGTCACGAGGTCACTCCTGCGTTGTCTTGGCTGTGTGCTTATGGTCGATGTCCTGTTGGAAGATGAACCTCCGCCCCAGTCTGAGGTCCAGAACACTCTGGTTTACATCAAGGATCTCTCTGTACTTTGCTCCGTTCATCTTTCCCTCGATCCTGACTAGTCTCCCAGTTCCTGCCGCTGAAAAACATCCCCACAGCATGATGCTGCCACCACCATGCTTCACCGTAGGTATGGTATTGGCCAGGTGATGAGCGGTGCCGCTTGGCATTCTGGCCAAAGAGTTTAATCTTGGTTTCATCAGACCAGAGAATCTTGTTTCTCAGGGTCTGAGAGTCCTTTAGGTGCCTTTGGGCAAACTCCAAGCGGGCTGTCATGTGCCTTTTACTGAGGAGTGGCTTCCGTCTGGCCACTCTACCATAAAGGCCTGATTGGTGGAGTGCTGCAGATATAGTTGTCCTTCTGGAAGTTTCTCCCATCTTCACAGAGCAACTCTGGAGCTCTGTCAGAGTGACCATCGGGTTCTTGGTCACCTCCCTGACCAAGGCCCTTCTCCCCCGATTGCTCAGTTTGGCCGGGCGGCCAGCTCTATGAAGAGTCCTGGTGGTTCCGAAGTTCTTCCATTTAAGAATGACGGAGGCCACTGTGCTCTTCGGGACCTGCAAAGCTGCAGAAATTGCTTTATACCCTTCCCTAGATCTGTGTCTCGACACAATCCTGTCTCGGAGGTCTACGGACAATTCCTTCATGTTACTGGCTTGGTGGTTGCTCTGACATGCACTGTTAACTGTGGGACATTATATAGACAGGTGTGTGCCTTTCCAAATCATGTCCAATCAATTTTATTTCCCACTGGTAGACTCCAACCAAGTTGTAGAAACATCTCAAGGATAATCAATGGAAACAGGATGAACATAAGCGCAATTTTGAGTGTCGTAACAAAGGGTCTGAATACTTATGTAAATGTGATATTTCAGTTATTTCTTTTTAATTACTTTGCAAAAATTTCTAAACACCTGTTTTTGCTTCTTCATTCTGGGGTAGATTGATGATAAAAAAAAAAGAATTTAATCCATTTTGAAATAAAGCTGTAACGTAGCAAAATGTGGAAAAAGTGAATACTTTCTGAATTCACTGTACAATATCTCCAAGTATGCATATACATTGTTTTGTGTGTGTGTGTGTGTGTGTGTGTGTGTGTGTGTGTGTGTGTGTGTGTGTGTGTGTGTGTGTATGCGCATGCGCGCATGTGTGTTTATGTGTGTGTGCTAACACTCATGTTAATCCCTTCATATGGACATGGATCGCCATCAGAGATACCCCTTCATATAATGAGACAGTTGAAGTTATCCTGTTGATGAACTGAAGTTAGACACAAGTTCAGAGTCTGAAGAAGGGTCTTGACCCGAAACGGCACCCATTCCTTCTTTCCAGAGATGCTGCCTGTCCCGCTGAGTTACTTCAGCATTTTGTGTCTATCTTCGGTGTAAACCAGCATCTGCAGTTCCTTCCTACATTGTTGATAAACTGAAATACTTAATGAAAAAATTTCTCCAACTTCCCTTACACAACGTTTCTTTGTCAACACTCTAACATTTGGGACTGGGGATTCTTTTTTAAAAACCTTCTTTGTTCTCTTACAAGAAAAGCATGTTATGAATGATTTGCTTCATTCTCGAATACAAATAAATCAATCAGTCCCAGGGAAATTTCTTTGCAATTAGTGTGCCTGTGTTGTTTAAGTGGGGAGAAACTCAATATTTTTTTTAAATCTCTTTTTAAATGCTGTCTTTGCACTTTGCGCTGTATCTCTAAATCTAAATCTAAAAAAAAATCGAAATCTAACTATGGGTGCTTGTCTGTACGGAGTTTGTACGTTCTCTCCCGTGACCTGCGTGGGTTTTCTCTGAAATCTTCGGTTTCCTCGCACACTCCAAAGACGTACAGATATGTAGGTTAATTGGCTTTGGTATGACTGTAAAATTGTCCCTAGTGTTTGTAGGGTAATATTACTGTGCGGGGATCACTGGTCGGCGCGGACTCGGTGGGCCAAAAGGCCTGTTTCCGCCCAGTATTTCTAAACTAAACTAAAATTCAACTCTTATTACCATAGACCATCCAAACGTCATCCCATCACTTTTTTTTACCAATTTATGTAACACAAGCATTTCAAGTCAAATCATGTTAAATCGAGTTTATTATCATTTGCATCAGTACGCTGAGATACAAATACAATGAAAATCTTGTTTGCAGCAATATCACAGGCATATGGACTCAGCCAACACACAAATATAAATTAGATATATGTGAAACAATGAAAAGAAATCAAAACTCATGATAAGAAAAATATTTCAGAAACAAGAACATCATTATGGTGCAAATACAATTAAATAACAAGTCCATGGTAGTGCAAAAGATGGTCCCTAGTATTCAGTTGCTGTGGTAGGATTTGGTTTGTGCAGGTCAGTTCAAGAACCTGATGGTTGTAGGAAAGCAGCCGTTCGTGAACCTGGTAGTGTGGCTCTTTAGGGTTCTGTACCTCCTGCTCAATAGTAGAAATGGGCCAGGCTCAGATGGTGGGGAGCCTTGATGATAGATGCCACCTTCTTGAGGCACTGCCTTGTGTAAATGTTTGTGATGGGTAGGCAGGGCTGTGTGTTGGTGATGGACCAGGCTGAGTCCGCCACTCTCTGCCAGCTTCTTGTAATCCTGTGCGTTGGATTTACTGTATCAGGCCATGATGCAACCTGTCAAATAAACACAAAAAGCTGGAGTAACAGCGGGTCAGACAGCATCTCTGGAGTAAAGGAACAGGTGACTTTTAAGGTCGAGACCCTCGTTAGGACCCAAAACGTCACCTATTCCCTTTCTCCAGAGATGCTGTCTGATCCGCTGAGTTAATCCAGCTTTTTGTGTCCATTTGACTGGTTGCATCATGGCCTTCAGTTTAAGGCCTACGCCAGGCTATCAAGGAAACATCACGGGTGGCAGAGCAGAGTAGCCAGTGGCTCTGGCTGGAGAGGAAAGACCCCATCTGCTCTCCCAAATAAGCCGGCTAGGCAGATGCAGAGGGGGGTGGTTCTGGGACGCCAGAATGCACCGCTGAGCCTACTGGAGATGTCGTGGGTCCAATCAGCGAAACGTCAATGAAAGTAGGTGCCCACTTGATAACCCCAATGACGTGTCTGCCTAGCCTTTCTCAACATCGGAGGAGCATAGGTGAGTGCATAAGCCTCCCATTACCACCGGGAGCAAGTTGACATTTGGCACTTTGGATTTCTAACATCTTGTCCTGTGTATTTGGAAACATTAAACCAGCGTCTGCAGTTCCTTCCTACACATGCAACCAGTCAGGATGCTTTCTGCAACGCATCTGCAGAGGTTCATTTGGGGATTCAATGGAATGCCAAATCTGCATAAATTTCTTGGCCCAGGACAAGATTTGTCTGTCAGTTATGTCCAGTTTCCGCAGCACATGAAAGCTGGGCAGGTGAATATTTAATTTTAGTTTTTTAGTTTACACCGAAGACAGACACAACATGCTGGCGTAACTCATGGGGTCAGGCGGCACCGTGCCGCATATAGTAAACAACTTCAGTCTTCGGCCCACCGAGTCCGTGCCGACCAGCGATCCCAGCACACCAGCACTGTTCCACACACGAGGGACAATCTACACTTTTTACCGGTGCCAATCATCCTACAGAACCTGTATGTCTTTGGAGCGTGGGAGGAAACCGGAGCACCCAGAGAAAACCTACACAGTCACAGGGAAAACGTACAAACTCCGTACAGACAGCACCCATAGTAAGAATCGAACCCGAGCCTCTGGCACAGTAAGGCAGCAACTCTACCACTGCGCCACCGTGCCGCTTATAGTAAACAAGTTTTCAATCTTGAAGATGAATACATCAATAAACTGTAACCCTAATGAAGAGATGTTATTCCATGTCTTCACTGACCCAAAACATTTTTGACTGATCCAATTACTCCAAGCCTGTCCTGTTTAAAATGACCCAACAAACAAACAGTTTGTCCTCAGTTAATATCAAAAATAATGCCCCATGTTTATCTTCATCAGTCTACCTCCACATGCATGGACAGCCATGCCTAATCCTCATTCATTCCTTCCTCTCAGTGCTAATTGCTAGCAGTATATTGGCAGTGCCACTGCCCATGCTCAGTCCAGAGATGCTACCTGACCCTGTGAGTTACTCCAGCATGTTGTGTCTGTCTTCGGTGTAAACCAGCATCTGCAGTTCCTTCCTACACATTTTGTCATCAATAGTGGTTGTGAACTAAGCAAACAGCAGGGTCAGTGTCAGGATCAGGGTCAGGGTCAGGGTTAGGGTCAGAAGGAACTTGTGTAAGAAGGAACTGCAGATGCTGGTTTAAACCGAAGATGGACACAAAAAGCTGGAGTAATTCAATGGGACAGGCAGCATCTCTGGAGAGAAGGAATGGGTGACGTTTTGGGTCGAAACCTTTCTTCAGACTGAAGAAGGGTCTCTACCCGAAACATCACCCATTAACAAATGATGTTCTGTGTGTGTGTTTAATAAAGCATAGACATCCCAGCATAAATGAGAGGGTTGTGGGACTGTGAATGTCAGAGGTCTACATTCCACTAAATGATCATGATACTTTATTGTCACTGGTACCTGGCTAGGTGCAGTGAAATTCTTAGTTTTTGCAGTCAAAGTACACAAAAGAGTGCCGTAAAGGTGCCAACAAAGTTACAAAAAGCACTCTCCCCCCCCCCCCACCCCCCCCCATGCCAGGACCCTCTTTGTTCTCGGTGGCCCCCCACGCCGGGTCCACATTTGTCCAGGAGGGAACTGCAGATCTGGTTTAACCCGAAGAAAGACACAAAAAGCTGGAGTAACTCAACGGGTCAGACACCGTCAGCAGCTCGCTTTGTTACAAATACCTATGAGAGAGAAGCGAGTGTTACCGAACTTCTAAATTCATTGTGGTGGAACACTCTCCAAGACAGACGTAAAGCCCACCGTTTGACCTGTTTTTACAAAATGTTAAATGGTCAGCTCGACATAGATTACCACATCTACACCAAACCCAAACCAGTCAGGAGTAGACGAGGGCATTCGATTCAATTTGAGATACCAGCTATCAAGACAGATGTGTGTAGCAATTCATTCTTCCCTCGCACAATGAAAGCATGGAATAGTCTTCACCCTACTATAGTTACTCAACCAGACGCAACTACATTTAAGGCAGCTCTTCTTCACCAAGAAACCCCTCTTACTTAAGTCCATACTCCGCCACCTCCAGTTTAAATTCCATTTGGAACATTTTGGAGGACCAAGAACCAAGAATCAAGAACCTGTTCCTTTTCTTCAGAGGTGCTGTCTGACCCCACTGGGTTACTCCAGATTTTTGTGTCTATCTTCCCCTTTCTTTCCAGCCTGGGAAACATCCCAACCCCAGGTGCCATCATTGACGCAGCAACGGGCTGGGCTAAGGTCGGGGGCAACACATACTCATCTCTTGTAAGTGATGGAGACATTTTGAAGAATCAGGAGGCAAGTAACCTGCTGTTAATACATAACCTCTGAATTTTTGCAGCTACATTAATTATGTGGCTGGCTCAATATTGTTTCTGTTCTGATCATCTCCTGGATTTTGATTGTGGGGAAATTGAATGTAGTTAGTGCCCTTGGATTCCCGTGTTGATGGTGAAGATTGCCTGGCACCTGTTTGGGGCATGTATGCCTTGCCAATTATTGGCATGTGGCCCAAGAACTCTCTGGGGATGTCCTCATTCTCCGAGAGATCGCGACTCCATTTGGATTTTTACTCACTTCTGTTTCTAGAAACATGTCTATTAACAAACTCAGCGGGTCTGGCAGCATCTCTGGAGAAAAGGAATAGGTGACGTTTCGCGTCGAGACCCTTTTTCAGACTGAGAGTCAGGGGAAAGGGAAATGAGTGATATAGACGGTGAAGTAGAGAGATCTTTTCCATTCTGAAGAAGGGTCGCCACTTGAAACACCGCCTGTCCATTCCCTCTATCGATGCTGCCTGACCCACTGAGTTCCTCCAGAACTTTGGTTTTTGCTCAAATTCCAGCATCTGCAGTTTGTTGTGTCTCCAAGCGTGTCATGAAATGCACCACTTTTACTCACTGAAGGTATTTATTCACAAAATGCTGGAGTAACTCAGCAGGTCAGGCAGCATCTCAGGAGAGAAGGAATGGGTGACGTTTTGGGTCGAGACCCTTCTTCAGACTCGACCCGAAACGTCACCCATTCCTTCTCTCCTGAGATGCTGCCTGACCTGCTGAGTTACTCCAGCATTTTGTGAATAAATACCTTCGATTTGTACCAGCATCTGCAGTTATTTTCTTACTTTTACTCACTGGATCAGCAGGCACTGATATCATTTTGTATCCTCGAGACGGTTGCTCTTTTAATGTGTTTCTCAGAGACGTGGCCCGTCCACCCCAGCCGACCACATGACTCTGACCCACTGAGGAACACATGGCCTAAATATGGTGGCGCAGCGGTAGAGTTGCTGCCTTACAGCGAATGCAGCGACGGAGACTCAGGTTCAATCCTGACTACGGGCGCCGTCTGTACGGAGTTTGTACGTTCTCCCCGTGACCTGCGAGGGTTTTCTCCGAGATCTTCGGTTTCCTCCCACACTCCAAAGACGTACAGGTTTGTAGGTTAATTGGCTGGGCAAATGTAAAAATTGTCCCTAGAGTGTGTAGGATAGTGTTAATGTGCGGGGATCGCTGGGCGGCACGGACCCGGTGGGCCGAAGGGCCTGTTTCCGCGCTGTATCTGTATCTCTAAATCTATGAGTTCGCACCATGTCAGCAGCTTTCTTTCATAGGAGGATATTGGCTGTGTACAAAGCTAACATCAATCGGGATGTAAAGTCACAGTATTGCCAGCAGGGATCACTGTGGCAGCATAGGTTAAGCTGATTTATCTGTTTTGTTGTACTGGGGCAATGAGTTGTTTGTAGCTTCCCTTAGCACTGACACTCATCTGAGATCAGCACTGAACCTTCCTGTTGTACAGTTACCTTCTGACCCGCTGAGACAAGCAGTGTAGCCATGTTAAATTTGTGGAATATTTGAAAGAGTAATTGAAAACAAACATCTCAACTAACCTTACGTTTAATCAAAACTCATGAAAAGAGCAAACACCTTGGTGATACTAAATGATATCAGTATCTGCTCATTCAGAGAGTAAAAGTGGTACAGTGTGAAGAAGGGTCTCGACCCAAAACGTCACCCACTCCTCCTATCCAGAGATGCTGCCTGTCCCGCTGAGTTACTCCAGCATTTTGTGTCCATCTTCGGTGTAAACCAGTATCTGCAACTCCTTCCTACAGATTTCATGATACTCCGACAAGATCAGTTCAAACCATGGAGACACGACAAGCTGCAGGTGATGGAACTTGAGCAAAAAGCAAAGTACTGGAGGAACTCAGTGGGTTAGGCAGCTACTATAGAGGGCATGTA
The DNA here is from genome assembly GCF_053455715.1 of Rhinoraja longicauda. Classification (NCBI taxonomy): domain Eukaryota; kingdom Metazoa; phylum Chordata; class Chondrichthyes; order Rajiformes; family Arhynchobatidae; genus Rhinoraja; species Rhinoraja longicauda. Next base: position 4,919,693 of record NC_135967.1, on the reverse strand, counting down.
CAGACGATGTTTCAAGTGGGGACCCTTCTTCAGAATGGAAAAGTCTTGGTACCGGACTGACCTGCCAGTGGTTCTCTCCACCATTGCTTTCAATACAGTGGCAGTGAGATTTATATTTGGCTCAGAAACACAGATCTCACTACCAATTCCTGCATCATTCATCAAAAGCACAGCAGTAGGCTGGACCTCAGTGAGAGCCTAGGGTAATTAAACCTGCCAGACTCAATATTCAGTGATAGACACAAAATGCTGGAGTAACTCAGCAGGACAGGCAGCATCTCCGGAGAGAAGGAATGGGTGACCCTTCTTCAGACTGAGAGTCAGGGGAGAGGGAGAAATGAGAGATACAGACGGTGATGTGGAGAGATGTAGAGGAAAATGAATAAAAAGATATTCAAAAAAACACGATGATAAAGGAAACAGTCAGTGACACAGCTTTAAGAACAGCCCATGTTTCACCAAAATGTTACCTTAACTTCTTCAACTTTTCCAGTTCATTTATAAAACACTAACAAAGGGGAAAAACATGAGCTTGCACAATTTATGAGAATGGTGTAATCATTTGAGTAATTGTGTCAGAGCTGTGGTAGTTTCTACAGTCATCATCAATCTCGGGATGCTCATACACTACTGGAAGCACAAGAGATCCAATAAAATGTGGGTGTCGCTGATCAACATGTTTTTTTGCATCCAAATTGATTTCCCATCTAGTTGCAGACTTCTGCTGTGGTTAGAGTTTCTCAGGATGCCAACCACTGTTGGGTAATTCAGTCCTTCCAATCAGGGCCGTTTTTACAGCATTATGGGCCCCCGGGCAAATCAGTGTACTGGGGCCCCTACCGTTACTCTCCCCCACCCCCCTTTCCCTACCAGCCCCCCCCTGTCGTGCCGGCGAATAGCACTTACCGAAAAGCACTTAGCGATGGACTTAGGGTGCTACATTGTTGCGAAAAGCACTTACAGATCGCTGTGAGAAGCACTTAGTGACCGAAAATGTTGCGAAAAAAGCAGTTATTAAAGTAGTTTTAAAGTAGTATTTATTTATTGCAAGTCACTTAACATACACAGATCAGCATGGGGCCCCTATGCTCGTGGGCCCTCGGGCAAGTGCCCATCAGGCCCATGCGTTAAGACGGCCCTGCTTCCAATCCCATGACGTTGTTGGAATAAGCACAGCAGGGTTTCCATGAATGCTTCAAAAACAAACACCATTTCGAACAGAACGGGTCTTTTCGTCGTTTTCCTGCTGTTTGCGAGACTCGCTGCTGGTAAAGCAGACACTCATTATGGTCCGATGATAGGCACAAAAAGCTGGAGTAACTCAGCGGGTCAGGCAGCATCTCTGGAGAAAAGGAAAAGGTGACGCTTCAGGACGAGACCCTTCTTCAGACTGAGAGTCGGGGAAAGGGATACGAGAGATGTAGATGGTGATATTAGAGAGATATGGAAGAAATGAATGAAAGATATGCAAAGAAGTATGCAATAAAAAAGTATGTGTCCAACTCCAGATTTTTGTGTCTATCTTCGGTTGAAACCAGCATCTGCAGTTCCTTCCTATTCATTCTGATTCACCTGTTTCAGGCTGTCTTTGCTGCTTCAGCAGTGATTTGCTGTGAGAAGCACTCATTCTACCACTGTCCAGCTCCAGGATTTCATACAACAGCAACAGGACGCATGGCACACATGCACATCAAATGTTCTCCTCTCTGTGGAGCAGCAGTGTCTAACTAGGCACTGTCCAGATGATTACTTTAATTTTGTATATTACACACACCATCCTGTGTTGACATTTATTCACAAAATGCTGGAGTAACTCAGCAGGTCAGGCAGCATCTCAGGAGAGAAGGAATGGGTGACGTTTCGTGTCGAGACCCTTCTTCAGACTGGTGTCAGGGGGGCGGGACAAAGGAAGGATATAGGTGGAGACAGGAAGATAGAGGGAGATCTGGGAAGTGGGAGGGGGAGGGGAAGAGAGGGACAGAGGAGCTATTTAACGTTGGAGAAGTCAATGTTCATACCGCTGGGCTGCAAGCTGCCCAAGTGAAATATGAGGTGCCCTTCCTCCAATTTCCGGTGGGCCTCACTATGGCACTGGAGGAGGCCCATGACAGAAAGGTCAGACTGGGAGTGGGAGGGGGAGTTGAAGTGCTCAGCGAAGAGATCAGGTTGGTTAAGGCGGACTGAGCGAAAGTGTTGAGCGAAACGATCGCCGAGCCTGCGTTTGTTTTCGCCGATGTAAAGAAGCTGACATCTAGAGCAGCGGATACAATAGATGAGATTGGAGGAGGTGCAGGACACATCTGCACGAGACACTGATCAAGAGTGAAGAGTCAAGAGTGTTTTATTGTCATATGTCCCAGATAGAACAATGAAATTCTTATTTGCAGCAGCACAACAGGATATGTAAACAAACATTAGACATTAAAAACTGGGGTAACTCAGCGGGACTGGCAGCATCTCTGGAGAGAAGGAATGGGTGACGTTTCGGGTCGAGACCCTTCTTCAGACATGTAAACATAGTACACTGTAAACAATATAAAAAATGAGAAAAAAAGTTCAGTGTGTGTATACACATACACACACATGCATACGTGCACATAAGGTTAACAGACAATAATAGTGCAATAATAACAATAATAGTCTATGTAGTTCAGATATTCGACTTGTACCAGCATCTGCAGTTTTATTTCGGAGTCACGTGAGTGACTACGTGAAGACCCCGTCCAGCACGCATGCGCGACATTAGCGTTCATGCAGTGCACCCGCGACGAACGGGAGTTCAAGGTGCTCCCGCTACAATTTAAAAAGTCGGGCCGACAGGTAAGTTCTACCGTGGCCGTGAGTATTTTCTCTGTGGTCTGCTTTAGGTCCCAAGATGAGCAAGACCAGAGGAAAGAAATTTGCAGCTCGCCCCCGTTCGTCTTCCGTTGAGGAACGTTCTTTGGAGGGGGGGCAAGAGGCGGCAGCAACTACCGAGCCGAGCCCAGCACCGCTAGTGCAGCCTGAGCAGCGAGCTGGAGGTACCTGCAGCCAGAACCGGGCGGTAGTATCCGACGATTCGGATGAAGATGCCACACCGCTCGAGAGCGGCACTGGCAGCCGCCTAAGCCGAATGGAACGGCTTATGGAGAAAATGCTCCAGCGAGATCTGCTGAGAGAGCAGCAGCAGACTCACCAAGGGAGCCCAGGTACTCCCGCAGTGCCCTTTACGGCACTGGCCATTGCCTCACCTTCTTTTGAAGGCAGCATTGGCGACCAGGTCTGGGCTGGTCAAGAAGAGGGGTTGTTGGCTGAAGATGTCCGGAGTACGCAGAGTGTACAGGATCAGGAAGAGCTGCTGGGTGTGGTCAACCGCTACGTGGTCATTCCACGAGGGGGTCGGCCTTTAGAGCCGAAACTTGCAGCCAGCATTGACCACCTGTCCTCAAAACCCCTACAAGAACGGGTGGTCAATGAGGCTCTTGAGCTATATACAGCCCCAGAAAATTGTACATCATTAAATGTACCAGCTGTAAACAGCCAAATTTGGGGACATTTGGGGCAGAACATCAGGAACCTGGAGTTGAAGCTCCAGAAAATCCTTAATCTCCTGACTGCAGGGATAACATCATATGCTCGGTCCATTGATGGTGTGGACATCTCCACAAATCAGCAAGATACATTAGCTCTGCTGTGCACCACTCAATACCAGATAAATATTTTACGGAAGGAAATCATCAAGCCTGCCCTCAACCCTAAGTTTGCGGGACTCTGCAAAACACCGGGTTCAGAACCTCCAATTCTGCTTTTTGGAAAGGATCTTCCAAAAAAGGTGAAAGACCTAGAGGAAGAATCCAAGACCTTTGGTCTCGTGAGGGCAGGTTTGGGACCGAGCAGACCTAACAAACCCAGGCGGCAGTACCTCACGGCGTCCACCAGTCATAGACCACCATATGGGACTGGTGAAAGCTCGGGGTCCGCAACCATTCCCCGTAAGCCTTTTTTAGGCCAGGGCCCAGAGCGGACCCCATGGAAAATGCGCCACCCCCAACAACATCAACGTCAACAGCAGCCCTCTACAGCCCAGCAGACACCTCATCGTCCATCGAAGAGGCAGAAGAAAAATTAACACCAGTAACCATGGAGGTAGGTGGGTCTGGTACCTCTCGGCATATGAGCAGTAGGGACTCTATACTATCAGGGGGGAGATTGCACTTGTTTTTGGATGCATGGGAAACCATTACTAATGACAAATACATACTAAGCTGCATTCATGGCTATAAAATTGACTTTGTTCATGAAAACATTCCGCCAGTTCAGCATATACCCCAAAGGGTATTCACCCTCTCAGTCAAAGAGAAACAAGAGGGTCAAGCTGAACTTGTGAGGCTACTAGCAAAAGGTGTCATTGAAAGAACAAAACATGAACCTTTGGAATTTGTGTCTAATATTTTCACTAAAACTAAAAAAGATGGTGGATGTCGCATCATCATTGACTTAACTACGTTAAACGAGTCAGTTAAGTATACACATTTTAAGATGGAAACTTTTGAAACCGCCAGACTTTTGATTTCTACAGGGTACTTTCTAGCAGGCATTGATTTAAAAGATGCCTACTACTCAGTACCCATACACAAGGAGCACCGTAAATACTTAAAATTTATCTGGATGAAACAGTTATGGCAATTTAAAGCCTTACCAAATGGACTAACCTCCGCTCCAAGGTTGTTCACTAAAATCTTAAAACCCGCCTTGGCATTATTGAGAAAATGAAAGCATCACAATTGGCACTATCATGCCACGAACTAATGCATAAACGTCAGCCAACCATACGGCAGGTAGCTAGAGTTATTGGTAAAATGGTAGCAGCTTTTCCAGCTGTACAATTTGGGCCTTTGCACTACCAAAATTTACAAAGAGCAAAAGTGCACGCACTTAAGCAAAACTCAGGTCACTTTGACCGAGCTATGTATTTAACTGCTGAATCCATTACAGAGTTACAATGGTGGACAAGGAACATTAGGCTCAGTTCCAGTCCCATAATAATCACCAACCCAGTATTAACCATTCAAACGGATGCCAGTGCTTTGGGCTGGGGAGCAACTAACATGCAATCCAGCACAGGGGGCAGATGGACTAATTCTGAATCATCTTGCCTACAGACACGGGGTATCAACTATTTAGAAATGTTGGGTGCGTTTTATGGTTTAAAAGCATATTCATCTAATACGCATCATGCACATGTCCGGTTGCAATTAGATAATACCACGGTGGTGGCTTATATCAACCACATGGGTGGTATAAAGTCAATATCGTGTGACAAATTGGTCAACCTAATCTGGCAATGGTGTGTCGAAAGACATACTTGGTTATCAGCAACTTACCTACCAGGTAAGCAAAATACAGTGGCAGACACCAGGTCACGCAAATTTAACGATAACATCGAATGGATGTTAAATCCCAAAGTATTTGCCGAAATTACAAAGCAATATGGCACACCAGATATCGATCTATTTGCATCCAGGCTGAATCACCAGGTACCAACGTATGTCGCTTGGGAACCAGACCCTGAGGCAGCAGCAGTTGATGCATTCACGCTGTATTGGGGGAAAATGTTCTTTTATGCTTTTCCTCCCTTCTGCCTCATCAGTCGGGTGTTACGCAAGATTCAATTGGATTCCGCTTCAGGAATCTTGATAACACCCGACTGGCCTACACAGCCATGGTACCCAGTGGCCCTCGACATGGCTGTCGAAACACCGTTGGAATTCCCCAGCAGTCCGGAATTATTAATCCACCCAGTGTCAGGCATTAGTCACCCGTGCCATGACAGAGTCAATCTCCTGGCTTGCAGATTCTAAAAAGACCTCTACTGGGCCTGGGACTGTCTGAGGACGCCATCAACATGATGACCGCATCCCACCGGGAGTCCACCAGGAGACAATACCTGACCAACATAAGGAAATGGAACGGTATTGCTCCAAAACAGGAACTACCTACACTACAGCGACACCCACCAGTGTTGTGGAATTCCTGGTTGGATTACATCGAGAAGGACTCAGCTACAGCGCCATAAATACAGCCAGGAGTGCGTTGTCAGCTTATTTGGTTCCAGCAGCAGGACAACTGGCTTTGGGGTCCCATCCACTAGTAATCAAAATCATGAGGGGCATTTTTAACACTAACCCCCCCAGACCAAGGTACACTCAGATCTGGGATGTCAGCATTGTGCTGACGTACCTTAGGGGATGGCCACCGCCCAGGGCACTCACGCTGGAACAACTTACACTGAAATCAGTCATGCTCATGGCACTAGTGTCAGCTCAAAGGGTACAGTCCCTCCACCTTCTGAGGCTGGACAGCATGACAGAGTCATTGGACTGCTTCACATTCCATATTCAGGGACTGGTCAAACAAACTAGACCAGGTACCACGCCTCCAGTCATGGAGTTCTGGGCATATTCATCTGACCCACGGCTGTGTGCCAAGACCCATCTCGCCAATTACATAGACACAACATATAACTTAAGAGGGAGAGAAAAAGCCTTATGGATAAGCCACAAGAAGCCTCATGGTCAGGTGACGAGCCAAACCATTTCAAGGTGGCTCAAGCAGGTGCTTAAGTCCGCGGGAGTCAATACTAATATTTACAAATCTCACTCCACCAGGGCTGCATCTACGTCGGCGGCTAGTCGAATGGACGTGCCTATGGACCATATTCTGGCCAGAGCAGGATGGTCCTCGGAAAGAACTTTCCAAAGGTTTTATAATAAACCGCTGGCGCAACCTGCTACATTTGCAGACAGAATTTTAGAGTCTGCAGATAATATTTAATTTGAGCCCTGGGGAGCTCTCTGTTTTTTGTTGTCATTAATAAACCTTTTTTGCTCACAAACAGGTTTCTTGATTGCGATAACATACTTCCTCCCTCTAAGGTCTTCAGACAGTGAGTGAAGCATGAGCTGGTACACGGTTCGGAATCACAGAGCTTTGAAGTCTTCACGTAGTCACTCACGTGACTCCGAAATAAAATAGTAAGATTAAATGAGAACTTACCAGTTCGAAGTTTGATCTGTATTTTATGAGGAGTTACGATGAGGGATTACGTGCCCTCCGCTCCCACCCTCTCTTATACAGATCAACTGGTAATTAAGTTCTTATTCTTTCTTTACTATATTTATTTCAATCGTTGTGTTTTTTCTGTGAATCCACACCGCTGCTTTGAAGAATGTCGCGCATGCGTGCTGGACGGGGTCTTCACGTAATCCCTCATCGTAACTCCTCATAAAATACAGATCAAACTTCGAACTGGTAAGTTCTCATTTAATCTTACTATTATTTTCCTATGTAATTCAGAACTTATTTGAGGTTGTAGTGTTTAATAGCCTGATGGCTGTAGGGAAGAAGCTGTTCCTGAACCTGGACGTTACAGTTTTCAGGCTCCTGTACCTTCTTCCCGATGGCAGGGGTGAAATGAGTGTGTGGGCAGGGTGGTGTGGGTCTCTTATGATGCTGGCTGATCATTCGAGGCATCATTACACGTTCTGCTTAGACACTATTCCACTATTGTCTAAAGATTCTACCAGTTAGAGCATTAATCCGTGCACCCAAACAGTCATGGCCCATCAGTTAGAATTCAGATCCAGATATGATATATGTCATGAAAGGTGATGCACGATGCTCTCAATAGGGCGGCACGGTGGCACAGCGGTAGAGTTGCTGCCTTACAGTGAATGCAGCGCTGGAGACTCAGGTTTGATCCTGACTATGGGCACCGTCTGTACGGAGTTTGTACGTTCTCCCAATGACCTGTGTGGGTTTTCTCCGAGATCTTCGGTTTCCTCCCACACTCCAAAGACGTACAGGTATGTAGGTTAATTGGCTGGGTAATATGTAAAAATTGTCCCTAGTGTGTGTAGGATAGTGTTAGTGTGCGGGGATCGCTGGGCGGCGCGGACTCGGTGGGCCGAAGGGCCTGTTTCCGCGCTGTATCTCTAAATCTAAACAAAAATCTAAATCTAAATAAAGGAAAGCACTTTTATAAAGTTTGGGAGAGCCCAACACTTAAACTACAAATAAGACCTAGTGTTCCACCCCCTGAAATGGGTCATCAACTCAGAATGTACACCATTGGTTGACTAATCTTAACATTAAATCAAAAGTTGGTTCTTTGGAGAACAATGTGGAATTGTGAAACGTAGCACTCCTCACCAGCATGTCAAACCCTCCTCAACTGCATCTGCTATTGTTTACCCCACCTCTCTCCCATCTCTTTAAACTGTCTCTTTAAGTCCCCTCTTTCAGTCTTGATGAAGTTTCTCAACTCCGAAACCTCCTCGGTCCATTCACTGCAGAGATGCTGCCCGGCTTGCTGAGTTCCCCCAGCCGCTCTTCCTAGATATTCCGATATCTGCAGTCTTGCACATGGTCACAGGCATTGTTGTGCTGGCTGCCAATAAGTGGGATATTTATGTACCCAGAGAGTTGGCCTTAGTGCAATGGTCAACCTGGCAAACTCCTGCCAACTACAATAATCAAAAACCTGAGTATTCTTCCTGGGTGTCACAGTAGCACAGCAGTAGAGTTGCTGCCGTACAGTGCCAGAGACCCAAGTTTGATCCTGACCACGGGTACTGTCTGTACGGAGATTGTACATTCTCTCCGTGTCCGCGTGAGTTTTCTCCGGGTGCTCTGGTTTCCTCTCACGCTCCAAAGATATACAGGTTTGTAGGTTAATTGGCTTCAGTAAAAACTGTAAATTGTTCCTCGTGTGTAGGATAGCATTCGTGTACAGGATGATCGCTGGTGGGCACGGTCTCAGTGGGCCGAGGAGCCTGTTTCCGCGCTGTATTTCTAAAGCCTAAAGTCAAAACTAATCTCTGTCAGCTTATCCAATGTCAAACATTCATCAGTCAAACAGTTGAGGATATGTGTAGGAAGCAACTGCAGATGCTGGTTTATACCGAAGATAGACACAAAATGCTGGAGTAACTCAGTGGGTCAAGCAACATCTCTGGAGAGAAGGAATGGGCGACGTTTCAGGTCGAGACTGCCTAGATTCCAGCTGCTGTTCTGTAACACTCCAACTCCCACCTGATGATTCTATGTCTAAGTTGAGGAAGTTCAAAGGCAAGTTTAAATGTAATTTCCATTTAGTTGAACAACCTGCTGATCGTCAAACTTAAATATTGGTAGCTTAAGTAAACCATTGATCAGGACAACATCCCTACAACTCCTTCTGTCGTTCACTGTCCTTCTGATTAATTTTATTGATTGGATGCCTCGTTGTCACCTTCCCCTCAGCTACCAATGAACCATTCTACATTCCCTTGACCATCATCTGCTTTGATCTGTCATTTTCACACCTTACCCTGCCATATCTCTAGTCTCCCTTTCCCCTGACTCGAAGAAGGGTCTCTCCCGCTGAGTTACTCCAGCTTTTTGTGTCTATCTTCGGTTTAAACCAGCATCTGCAGTTCTTTCTGCACTACAACCGAGTGTGGAGTCAAAGGTCAGCCAGGAGCTTGTACAGTGCGGGCTTCACAGGCCACGCCAAACCTATTCCTCACGACGTGTGTAGGAAGGATCTGTAGATGCTGGTATAAACCAAAGATAGACATAAAAAGTTGGAGTAACTCTGTGCATCAGGCAGCATCTCTGGAGAAAAGTAATAGGTGACATTTTGGGCCAAGAAGGGTCTTGACCTTATTCTTTTCTCCAGAGATGCTGCCTGATCCGCCGAGTTACTCCAGCTTTTTGCGTCTCTTTTCCCTCACCAATGCATGTTTTTTGGTTGTTTACAGCACTCACAGAAAAGAGGTCAAACACTGGATATTCCTGCTTCATTTAGCTGACCTATTCACTTACTGTATTACTGGAGATGCCTGTGCTGAATGTTAATACTAAAAGGCGATATCTCAGAATGTTTCTGAGTCAAATATTCAATGGAAATGAAACAAAGGAATATGTTCATGGAAACACTGACAATTCAAAATATTAGCATAGAGTCATGAAAAATCTAGAGTGGAAAAGAAGGCATATGGTTAGATTAGTAAATAAGACATATGGTACACTTGCCTTCGGCAGATGGGGCATTGAGTATAAAGGTGAAGGAGTCATGATGCAGTTCCATGAGACTTGATTCGGCCACACTTGGAGTATTATGTGCATTTCTGGTTGCCCCATTGCAGGAAGGATGTGAAGGCTTTGCAGAGGGTGCATTTACCAGAATGCTGGTTGGATTGGGATTTATTAGCTACAAGGAGAGGCTGGAGTAACTTGGACTGTTTTCTCTGGGATGTCAGAAGTTTTGGGGAGACCAAGTACAACTGTATAAATTGGTGTGAGGCATTGATAGGGTAGACAGACAGAACCTTTCTCCGTGGTTGAAATGTCACAGAGGGCACAGTTTTAAGGTGAGTGGTTTAAAGGAGGTGCAGGGAAAGTTTTTTTATGCAGAGGGTGGTAGCTGCATGGAACACATTGTCAGGGCTGGTGGTGCAGGCAGAGACATGAATGATGCTCGAGGCTTTTAAACAGGCACATGGACATGGAGAGAACGGAGGGATATGGATCATGTGCAGGCAGAAGCGATTAATTCATCCTGGCTTCATGTTTGGCACAAAAATTGTTCCTGTGCTGTACCATGCTCCATGTTCTTTGCAAACCACGTAGAAAAATATGCACTCAAAGTTCTACCCAAGAACACATCAAGCAAATAACTAAAGTCCATCAGAAAAGGTGGAGAGGAGAAAGCTCAGACCACTCTTCCCCATTCAATCGTTATTCACCAAGGCTGGTGCACCATAAAGATTTATTTATTCGTGTCATCACACAGCTGTTTGCCAATAGCCAGCACATTTTAGTGCCAGGTGGTTGGCCTCTGCAAGATCCTTTACAGTGCGTGTGTCATGCAGCAGGTCACAGCTCAGGAGATGTTCCATAGTCTGGAGGCCCCGTCCACATTCGCAGTCTGCCGCACCTTCAGTGTATCCCCACTTCAGCATGTTCCATTTGCTCCTCCCCACGCCTGCCTGCAGTCTGTTGAGACGGTGCCAGGTTATCCACGGTTGGTCGGAACCTGGTGGGAGTTTCTCGGAGGGATTGATTGCCATGTGACCAGAAAGATGGCTGACAGACACAAAAGGCTGGAGTAACTCAGCGGGTCAGGCAGCATCTCTGAAGGAAAGGAATGGGTGATGTTTCGGGTCGAGACCCTTCTTCAGACTGAGAGTCAGGGAAAAGGGGAACGAGAGATATAGATTGTACTTAGAACAAATGAATGGAAGATATGCAAAAATCAACGATAATCATGGAAATGTGGGGCACATGATAGGCAATTGTTGGGATAGGAGATAACAAGTTACACAGATAGAGGAATTCAACAGGAGTTAAGCCTCAGAATAAAAGGACATACCTTTAGAAAGCGATGAGGAGGAATTCTTTTTAGCCAGAGGGTGGTGAATCTGTGGAATTCATTGCCCCAGATGACTGTGAAGGCCAAGTCAATGGATATTTTTAAGGTGGAGATAGACAGATTCTTGGTTTGTGGAAGGTGACAGGGGTTATGGGGAGAAGGCAGGAGAATGGGGTTGAGAGAAAGATAGATCAGCCATGAATGAATGGTGGAGTAGACTTGATGGGCTGAATGGCCTAATTCCGCTCTTACAATTTATAAACTTATGAGCTCATGAATACTGATAATGCTTGCCCAACATCCAGTGCTGGATAATAGATGAAGAATACAGTACTAGGAGGATATCCAGCCTGTCACAAAGTCCAATCTAAACATATTGTTTTGTGATTTTAGAGGGTTCCAATATGAAGTCCCATTTCTCTTGGAAAAACTAGCTCTGTGATGGCTCAATATTTCAATAGAGGCTTCTCTAAACATTTTGGTTCCACTCTGGGTCTAGAAAAACACAACTGCGTCAGATAATCTTTCTTCCTGTTTTCTTCAAGAAGCTCAGACAGGGTGGCACGGTGGTGCAGATGGTAGTGCTGCTGCCTCACAGCGCCAGAGACCCGGGTTCGATCCTGACCTCGGGTGCTGTGTGTGTGGAGTTTGCACAGTCTCCTTCTGACCGCGTGGGTTTCCTCCAAGTGCTCCAGTTCCCTTCCAAATCCCAAAGACGTGTGGTGTGTCGGTTAATTGGGCTCTGAAAATTGCCTTTAATGTTTAGGGAGTGGATGAGAAAGTGGGATAACATAGAACTAGTGTGAACGGGTGATCGATGGTCAGCGTGGTCTCTAAAAGAAAAGTAAAATAGACTGAAGATAGACACAAATAGCTGGAGTAACTCAGCGGTTCAGGCGGCATCTCTGGAGAAAAGGAATAGGTAATGTTTTTGGATCGAGACCCTTCCTCAGACTCCTACTAAAATAAACTGCTTGTTTAGTTTAGAGATACAGCGCGGAAACAGGCCCTTCGGTCCACCGAGTCCGCGCCGCCCAGCGATCCCCGCACATTAACAATATCCTACACACACTAGGGACAATTTTTACATTTACCCAGTCAATTAACCTACATACCTGTACGTCTTTGGAGTGTGGGAGGAAACCGAAGATCTCGGAGAAAACCCACGCAGGTCACGGGGAGAACGTACAAACTCCGTACAGACGTCGCCCGTAGTCGGGATCGAACCTGAGTCTCTGACGGCGCTGCATTCGCTGTAAGGCAGCAACTCTACCGCTGCGCCACCGTGCTGACCTATGTCTTTTGCTACTTACTCTCTGAGGGCTGATCTTGAACTGCGCTTGTGAAGATTGTTCTGTCGTGAAGCTGCCTGATTTAAAAACACTGCAGGATTTCAGACCAGCAACTCAAAACAAATATCAATATAATTCAAACTCAGGTTAACTTGGAGACCTGGAGGAGAACATGGAGGCCCTGATGTTCTCAGGTCATGTGGCTCCCATCCTCACTGGAGATGTCAGTCAGTGGATATCTGGCCAAGTCAGAGGATATTTTTAAGGCAGAGATGGACAAGTTCTTGATTAGAACGGGTGCCAAGGGTTATGGGGAGAAGGCAGGAGAATGGGATTAGGTGGCAGAGATCAGCCATGATTGAATGGCGGAGTGGACTTGATGGGCCGAATGGTCTAATTCTACTCTGAAAACTTGTGAACTTGTGATGGACGTTGCAGAAATGGGAGACACTGTGGAAATAATTCAAAGAAAATTTATGGATCTATGTCTGCCCCTACCTCAGCTACTATTAGAATCTATCTAGTATAAGAAAATAACTGCAGATGCTGGTACAAATCAAAGGTATTTATTCACAAAATGCTGGAGTAACTCAGCAGGTCAGGCAGCATCTCAGGAGAGAAGGAATGGGCGACGTTTCGGGTCGAGACCCTTCTTCAGACTCTTTCTTTCTATCTATCTATCTATCTATCTATCTATCTATCTATCTATCTATCTATCTATCTATCTATCTATCTATCTATCTATCTATCTATCTATCTATCTATCTATCTATCTATCTATCTATCTATCTATCTATCTATCTATCTATCTATCTATCTATCTATCTATCTATCTATCTATCTATCTATCTATCTATCTATCTATCTATCGTTATCAGACTATCTGAAGATAGTCTGAAAATTACATGCCCGCCCTACCCACCATTCCTCTGCAGTCTCAATTGATCATGTTTTGTTACATTTAAAAAACAATTAACTTAATAAACTTTAATAAATGCGCTCCCCCCCCCCCCCCCCCCACCCCCCACCACTGGGAGGACCAGCACCCGTCCCGGCGTATCCCGCATCTGACCTTCCTCCCATGGTGCAGCACAGCGACAGAGGGTCAAACAAGATGGCTGCACCCAACGGTGGTTGCCGGGCCTGCAGGAGAGGTTTGCACGGAGGGTTGCCGGGCCCGCAACGAGAACCAGCCCGGAGAGGTTGTCGGTGAGCCCGGCCTCTGCTCGCCCCAAGCAGAGCGGCGGCGAGAAGCAGTGCAGGCGAGAGGGCCACTGGAGGCCCTGCAGCAGTCTGGGGCTCAGCCCATCGTCCCGGCGAGCCGCAGCTGTATCCCAACCGCAGGCCCGGCTCACCCGGAGAGGGAAGGAAGGCCGCCGAGCCCGGCCCCTGCTCACCCCGTGGACCGGGAACCGGAGAGGAGGTGGAGGGAGACAGCGACGCCGGCAGACGTAAGAAGAAATCTTCCATGCTCTCGAGATCGGGGAAGAAGGACTGAAGAGGACCAGTCGTCGAGAGAGACATTGGTTCGCAAGTCGACCGGATGGAGGAGTTTTCTGCAAAGGGCTTTGTGGACAGCTGCAGCTGGGACTGTAAAATGGCGCCAAAATGGCTCCTCTTGCATATGGACTCCGTGGGCTGTTCTGTACATTCTGTACTAACACAGGCAATTGTGCTTATGTACGGGGATTGACTTGCTGAACATTTATTTCACTGAACCTGCTACATGTGACAGTGATGAAACCATTGCTGCATTCACCATTGCTTGTTTCGCAGATCTTTGGATCGGTTAGTTGATTCACTAACACACATTTCCATGCAGAGTTGGTTTTAAGTTGTTTTACCATCACACGTAATCCACCAATTTTGCTTTCAGTGCAGTTACAGCATGAACTTGAGACACAAGAAACTGCAGATGCTGAAATCTTGAGCAAAAAGACAAAGTGTTGGAAGAACTCAGCAGGTCGGGCAACATCTGTGCAGGGAATGGTCGAGACCCGATTCTGGCCTCTCTCCACTGGCTCCCAGTACGGTACAGAATCAACTTCAAGCTCCTCCTATTCACATACAAAGCCCTAAACAGGCTCCCCCCCCCCCCATATCAAAAATCTTCTAACCCACCACTCCATCTCCAGGTCCCTCAGGTCGGCCGACTTGGGGCTACTCACTATCCCGCGGTCTAGGCTTAAGCTCAGGGGTGACCGCGCTTTTGCGGTTGCAGCTTCTAGACTGTGCAACAGCATCCCTCTCCCCATCAGAACTGCCCCCTCCATCGACTCCTTTAAGTCCAGGCTCAAAACATATTTCTACTCCCTAGCGTTTGAGGCCCTCTGAGGGGGCGCTGTGAACTGTTTATGTATGTGCTGTTATGTTTGTGTGCCATTGTATGTTCGTTTTCTTAGTACCTGAACTGATGTACAGCACTTTGGTCAACGTGGGTTGTTTTTAAATGTGCTATACAAATAAAATTGACTTGACTTGACTTGACTTGACCCTTCTTCAGACTGATTGGAGTAGAGGTAAGATAGTTTGTAATGAGTTGTTCCAATCAGTCTGAAGAAGGGTCCCAACCCGAAACATCATCTGACCATTCCACACAGATGCGGCCTGACCCGCTGAATTCTTCCAGGACTTTGAGTAAGAAGGAACTGCAGTTGTTGGTTTACACCGAAGATAGACACAAAATGCTGGAGTAACTCAGCGAGTCAGGCAGATTCTCTCCAGAGATGCTGCCTGACCCTCCAGGACTTTGTTTGTTGAACAGCATTAACCGTTTGCTCTCCACAGATACTTCCCGGCCTCCTAAATATTTTGCAGCATTCTCTGCTTTTATTTCAGACTTACAACGGTTTTACTTTAGTTTGTTGCGTTGCAACTGTGACCTTCCTGCCACAGTGGTGTATTTCATCACCTCCATGGGAATTAATGTTTTTGTAGTTTCAGTGTGGAATTGTGCCTTGAAAGGATGGATGGATGGAAACACAAAGACTACTATTTGTGTCCTGGTTTAATTAATGGTGCTGCAATCACTTCAATAGAATATGCAAATTCTATTACACAGCTAATAGAAAGAGGTCAGAAGGAATGATTTATGGCACTGTTCAGAAGAAGGTTTGTCCTTTGTGTGAAAGTTGCTTTTCCCCCCATTGTAAATAGATGGGAAATGAGTTCATGCAAGAAGCACAAGTTATATAGAGCTCCCTGAAGATAAATTCAAAGTTTACTAGGGTTAAGTGTTGTAAGTTAAATTAGCTGTGAAGTGGATAATATTACAAAGAACATGGAAATGCAGAGAGGACGGGCAAGGTTGGAAGTGGCCGTCAAAATTAATTTACATTTGGATCTAGATAGAGTCCGAAGAAGGGTCTCGACCCGAAACGTCAACCATTCCTTCCATTCAGAGATGCTGCTTGTCCCGCTGAGTTACTCCAGCATTTTGCGTCTATTTTCGGTGTAAACCAGCGTCTGCACATTCCCTCCTACACATGGCATTTGGATCTGTTAAACTGAGGCCTGGATTGACTGTGTATTTAATCTCTTTCAGGGCTGTTGTTTTAAATTGAACAAGAAGTCTGAAGAAGGGTCTCGATCCGAAACGTCACCCATTCCTTCTCTCCAGAGATGCTGCCTGTCCCACCGAGTTACTTCAGCATTTTGTGTCTCCCTTCGATTTAAACCAGCATCTGCAGTTTTCTTTCTTAAGAATTTAAGGAGTTGTTTAGTATTCAAACATAGTACTTTCTCTTATTTGAATTGGAAGTTATTTCTTTGTTCCACGATAAATTCTTAATGGCTACATACTTTATCATTTTCACTCCGGTAGTTTGCAATGTGATTTACAGCACTTTGCAATGGAGATTCATGGATTGATGGTTTTAACTTGCGATCTCTTGTTATTTGCATGATTTATTTTAATTGGGGAAAGCCCAAGGTAATGGGCCCAAGGTAATAAATTCTGTCTTTAATGGTGGTGTTTACTGTAAATTTACATGGACATACATTACAAAGAAGGAAAGACTTGTGTTTATAAAGCCAGGCTTTTTATGACATCAGGATACCCACGATGTTCTGTACACAATGAAATACATAAAGGTGTAGGAGGGAGCTGCAGATGCTGGTTTACACTGAAGATAGACACAAAATGCTGGAATAACTCAGCAGGACAGGCAGCATCTCCGGAGAGAAGGAACGGGTGACTTTTGAAGTTGAGACTCTTCTTCAGACCGAGTTAGGGGAGAGGGAGACACAGAGATAAGGAAGGGTAAGGAAAAGTGTGATCACAAAGGCCTGTGCAAAACTGACACCTAAATGTAGGGGCCTAGCCAGAGCTGGGCGTTTGATGCTTTATTTATTTCACAGAAACATTTATACTGTGGGTAATTTTGCAAAATACCATGGTTCCTCTCGGTAGTCGATATGTCACATGTACCGAGGTACAGTGAAAGTCTACGTTTTACATACAACTCAGCGAAATCATATTATACATAAGCCCAATCAACCCTAAGTACAAGAGTGCAATGATGGTCGTGTGAAAATAGAAGATTTCTTCTGAGGCGGTACAAAAAGAGTCACCATGTAGCTTCCATGTACCATCTTCATGATATGGCTATATTGGTGATTATGGTGGCATGGTGGCGCAGCAGTAGAGCTACTGCCTCACAGCCTCAGAGACCCTGGCTTGATCCTAACCACGGGTGCTGTGTGTACAGAGTTTGTACGTTCTCCCCGTGACTGCATGGGTTTTCTCTGGGTGCTCCAGTTTCCTCCCACATTCCAAAGATGTGTAGGTTTGTAGGTTAAACACAAAATGCTGGAGTAACGCAGGCAGGTAGCATCTCTGGAGAGAAGGAACGGGTGACGTTTTGGGTCGAGACCCGAAATCGGGGTGGCACGGTGGCGCAGCGATGGGGGAGGGGGAGGGGAAGGGGAAGGGGTGGAGGGAGGGGAGGGGGTTGGAGGGAAGGGGGAGGGGAGGGGGGAGAGGGAAGGGGAGGGGGAGAGTGGAGGGGGAGAGTGGAGGGGAGAGTGGAGGGGGAAGCGGAGGGGAGAGCGGAGGGGGAGAGCGGAGGGGGAGAGTGGAGGGGGAGAGTGGAGGGGGAGAGTGGAGGGGGAGAGTGGAGGGGAGAGTGGAGGGGGAAGCGGAGGGGAGAGCGGAGGGGGAGAGCGGAGGGGGAGAGCGGAGGGGGAGAGCGGAGGGGGAGAGCGGAGGGGGAGAGCGGAGGGGGAGAGTGGAGGGGGAGAGTGGAGGGGGAGAGTGGAGGGGGAGAGTGGAGGGGGAGAGTGGAGGGGAGGGGGAGGGGGGAGGAGAGGGTGCTGCACCAATGCAGGAGTAGTTTGGGCCCAACGGGTCCACTTGGTCTAGTATTACAATGAAAATGGAAATGCAGAGAGGATGGGCAAGTTTGGAAGTGACGGTCAAAATGAATTTACATTGAATCTATTACAAAATGAATCTAGATAGATTCTGAAAAAGGGTCTCGACCCGAAGCATCACCCATTCCTTCACTCCAGAGATGCTGCCTGCCCTGCTGAGTTACTCCAACATTTTGTGCCTACCTTTGATTTAAACCAGCTTCCGCAGTTCTTTCCTACACTTAGGTTTGTAGGTTAATTGACTTCGGTAAAGTGCCCCTAGTGTGTAGGATGTGGAAGTGGGATGACATAGAACTAATGTTCAGGTGATTGATGGTTGCTGTGAACTCATGGGTCGAAGGGCCTGTTTCCATGCTGTATCTTTAGACTTTAGACCTCATAGATACAGCATGGAATAGGCCCTTAGGCCCACTGAGTCCGCACTGACCAGCAGTCACCTAGTACTGGAATAGGCCCTTAGGCCCACTGAGTCCGCACTGACCAGCAGTCACCTAGTACTGGAATAGGCCCTTAGGCCCACTGAGTCCGCACTGACCAGCAGTCACCTAGTACTCTAACACTATCCTACACACGAGGAACTGTTTTACAAATTTTGTTCAAAGCCAAAACTGTTTTTGAATGTGGGAGGAAACCAGATAAAACCCACACAGTCACAGCGAGAACGTACAAACGGCGTACAGACAACACCCGCAGTCAGGATCGAACCCGGGTCTTCGGTGCTGTAAGGCAGAAACTCTACCACAGTGCCGTCGTATCTGTAAACTAAACTAAAACTAATCCTGTCCTGGGCTGGAGCTCATGACTGACAGACAGTGCTGCGTGGGTTTGAAGGCTGCAAATGAGAGTCTCTGTTAGGACGGCCCATTTCAAGCTGCCTGAGAAATATCTGGAAAGCACCTGGAAGATCAACCACTGCCATCAAGCCAAATAAACAGCCAAGTTTTCCCTGCCACACATGCCTACTGGCTCTCAGACCTCCTCCATCAATGAATAGAAACATTAAAAAATCCCCAAGTTTTTCCGACAATTGTGATCACCGTCAACATTTCTGGAATGTGCAATGTTGAAAGTGAGGTTTGCGTGCAAACGGGTCAGAAGTTGCCAAATATCCCGAGGAAAGAGAGAACAAAGGAGAAAATCCCCTCTCTCCCCTGAAGATAATTGGCGTAATTCCCCGCGTGGCAAACTCCGTCTGACACCTTGACTACACTGCCATTGTCCATGTGCTGAGCCATCATATTTACATAGCAAATGCAATAAATTCATATAGCAAGAGTCAAGAGTGTTTGATTGTCAAATGTCCCAGATAGAACAATCAAATTCTTAATTGCAGCAGCACAACAGAATGTGTAAACATAGTGCACTGTAAACAATATAATAAGAGAAAAAAGTTGTGTGTGTGTGTGTAATAATAGTGCAATAATAACAATAATAGTCTATGTAGTTCAGAGTTTATGGAGGTTGTAGTGTTTAATAGCCTGATGGCTGGAGGCAAGAAGCTGTTCCTGAACCTGGAGGCCACAGTTTTCAAGCTTCTGTACCTTCTTCCCGCTGGCAGGCGTGAAATGAGTAAGTGGACAGGGTTGTGTGGGTCTCTGATGATTCTCCACATTAAGGAAATAACACTGCTTAAAAAGACATCCAGCCTCATCAAAGACCCACAACATCACCTCAGGTAGCCCCTGCATTCCCTCTCTCTCTATCCCTCCCCCACTCAAGTCGCACTAGCTTCTCATTTTCACCCGACAAACAGCTAACAATGGCCTGTTTCCTTCATCACCGTTACTTTTTTGCATATCTTTCATTCATCGTTCTTTATCTCTCGACATCACCCTCTCTATCTCTTGTTTCCCTTATCAAGTCAAATTTATTTGTCACATACACATACACGATGTGCAGTGAAATGAAAGTGGCAATGCCTGCGGGTTAACCAGTCTGAAGAAGGGTCAAGAAGTTCTTCGTCTCCAAAGGTGTTCAGAGAGCAAGACAGGGTAAGAGGGAATTGTGTCAACTCCAGACAGATTTGCAGCAACTGCTCCTTCTGCAGAGGAGAGGGGTGGATGTGAGGGAGGAACTGAGAGAGTTGAAGGGCCGGCAAGCTCGGCTCTTTATCTCCGAATCCTCCAAGATCATCTTCCGGTCCAGGATCCGCCATGTTGAGCAGGATGAGACGTGCTCACGTTTCTTCTTCCATAAGGTTCACAGGGGGAGCTCTGTGATCAAAAGCCTTAGGGAGGAGGACGGCTCGGTAACATCCTCGCAGACAGACATGCTAAAGATCTGCAGATCCTTTTATAAGGATCTGTACGATGTAAAGACCACAGACAGCACCGCCTCCCAGAACTTCCTGTCCTCCATCACGGAGGTCTTGGATGACAGCAAGCGGGAGAGTCTGGACCAACCACTGACCCTGGAGGAGCTGACTGGCTCCATCCGTTCCTTTGACTCGAGTAAAACTCCCGGAGGCGATGGCTTACCGGCAGAGTTGTACTCGGCTCTGTGGGACTGGGTGGGCCCGGACCTGCTGGAAGTGTACAACGACATACTTCTAGCCGGCAGCATGTCAGACTCTATGAGGAAGGGCAGCATCACCCTGATCTACAAGCAGAAGGGGGAGATGAATGACATAAGCAATTGGAGACCCATCACATTGTTAAATGTAGACTACAAGATCCTGTCTAAGGCCATCGCCAACCGGGTCAAGTCTGCTCTGGGACGGGTGATCCACCCAGACCAAACCTGTGCTGTACCTGGCAGGAAAATCTCAGACAGCCTGGTGCTGCTGAGAGATACCATTGCCTACGTGCAGGACAGACGGGTGGATGCCTGCCTGGTCAGCTTGGACCAGGAGAAGGCCTTCGACAGGATATCGCACACGTACATGAGGGACGTGCTCTCCAAAATGGGCTTTGGGGAGGGAATCAGGAAGTGGATACAACTGCTCTACACCGATATCTGTAGTGCAGTCCAAATTAATGGGTGGGAATCAGACAGCTTCCCCGTCAGGTCTGGAGTCAGGCAGGGTTGCCCTCTCTCCCCTGTCTTGTTCGTCTGTTGTATTGAGCCCTTTGCCGAATCCATCAGGAAGGATGCGAGCATAAGAGGAGTGACATTGCCAGGCAGTGGGGGCACTCAGGTCAAGGCCTCCCTGTACATGGACGATGTCGCCGTCTTCTGCTCGGATCCAGGGTCGGTCCGCAGACTGATCAGCGTCTGCGACCAGTTTGAGTTGGCCACGGGGGCCAGGGTAAACCGCAGGAAGAGCGAGGCCATGCTCTTTGGCAACCGGCCCGACCGATCTTCCATCCCCTTCACCATCAAGCCTGACTTCCTGAAGGTGCTAGGGATCTGGTTCGGGAAGGCTGAGGCATGTAACAAAAATTGGCTGGAGCGGATAGCCAAGGTGGGGAAGAAGCTGGAGCTGTGGAAGCAGCGCTCCCTCTCCATCACGGGGAAAAATCTGGTCATCAGGTGTGAGGTGTTCTCGGGGCTGCTGTACTTGGCGCAAGTGTGGCCCGTCCCTCCCTCCTACGCCAAAGGGATCACCCGGGCCGTCTTCCGCTTCATCTGGGGGTCGGCGATGGACCGGGTGCAACGAGCCACAATGCACAAGTCAGCAGACAACGGGGGTAAAAGCGTGCCCAACATCGCCCTCATTCTGATGGCCACCTTCGTGTGTG
The DNA here is from genome assembly GCF_053455715.1 of Rhinoraja longicauda. Taxonomy (NCBI): domain Eukaryota; kingdom Metazoa; phylum Chordata; class Chondrichthyes; order Rajiformes; family Arhynchobatidae; genus Rhinoraja; species Rhinoraja longicauda. The sequence continues at coordinate 4,897,953 of NC_135967.1, read as the reverse complement.
GCTGCATCAGGCGGAGCATAGAGCCAAGGCACATGGGCACCAAATGCCACTACCTGCTGAGGTTCTACCTGTCCCCGGTGTTGCGAAGGATGGGCCTGGCGCAGGTGCCACGCAATGTGCCAGTCAGCTGGACATTGCCGAACCATCTGTCGTTTGTGGAAAGGCTCTTCCGGACCAACACCTTTGACCACAAGTCCATCGGGCAGTGGTCAGCACGGAACGTCCTGCAGGCACTGCAGGGGAATGACTCCATGGATCCTGTGGCGTGGTTCCCAGAGCAGACTGCCCAGCTGGTCTGGCAAAATGCCTCATCGCCAGAACTCACCAACAAGCACCAAGACCTGGCTTGGCTGGCGGGGAGGGGAGCCCTCTCAGTCAGATCCTTCCTGCACCGCCGGAACCTCACTACCAGCGCACGCTGCCTCCGGGACGGCTGCTACGGAGAGGAGACGGTGGCCCACCTCTTCACAGAGTGTGGATTTGCCAAGAGAGTCTGGAGAGGTCTGCAGGGGTCCCTGTCACGATTCATTCCGAGCAGCTCCGTCACAGAGGACCCTGTGATCTACGGACTGTTCCCAGGGACGCATTCAGAGACTGACATCGAGTGCTGCTGGAAGGTCATCAACTCGGTGAAAGACGCTCTTTGGTCTGCCCGATCCTTGTTGGCCTCCCAGCGGAGCGAGCTGTCCGTCAAGGAATGTTGCCGACTGGCCCGCTGCAGACTGCAGGAGTACGTGCTGAGGGACGCACTGAAGCTTGGTGCAGCCAACGCTAAGGCCCTGTGGGGGAGGACCACAGTCTAGGGTCCTTCCGCTGCTGGACATGGGGGGCAGGGTGTGGGGGAGAGAGACGCCCCTCCAAATAAGGGATACTGGGTAAATGTATGTAAATGTCTAAATGAATGCCTGTATCGAATGTAACCTCCGGAAATGTCGGATGGGCTTGTTTAAAAATATGTTTTGTGAATGATATTTATTATTTGAATAAAGTATTTTTTGATATAAAAGGGTCTCAACCCGAAACGCCACCCATTCCTTCTCTCCAGAGAAGCTGTCTGTCCTGCTGAGTTACTCCAGTTTTTTTTGTCTACCCTCTGGTAGCTTGTTCCATCTACCCACTATCCTCTGTGTGAAAAAGTTGCCCCTCAAATTTGTATTAAATGTTTGTGTAGAAAGGAACTGCAGATGCTGGTTTATACCGAAGATAGACACAAAGTGCTGGAGTAATCTTGTCGCTCTCACCTTAACCATGTGTCCTCTGGATCTTGATTACCCTACTCTGGGTAAAAGACTCTGGCCATTCTCTCCCCATATTCCATCTCTCAGTCACACACTAAGGGCAATCTATAGTGGCCATTTAACCTATCAACTGGCACCCCTTTGGAACGTGGGAGGGAACCAGAACACCCGTTGGAAACCCACACGGCCACTGAGGAACGTAGAAGCTCCACACAGCACCTGTGGTCAAGATTAAACCCAGGCCCCTGGAACTGTGAGGCAGCAGCTCGACTAGATGCACCACCATGCCACCTCTGAAACCTCCAGGGTTTTTAATTAAAAAGCACTGAATGTTCCTTTGGCACGGTGGCGCAGCGGTAGAATTGCTGCCTTACAGCGAATGCAGCGCCGAAGACTCAGGTTCGATCCTGACTATGGGCGCCGTCTGTACGGAGTTTGTGCATTCTCCCCGTGACCTGCATGGGTTTTCTCCGAGATCTTCGGTTTCCTCCCACACTCCAAAGACGTACAGGTATGTAGGTTAATTGGCTGGGCAAATGTAAAAATTGTCCCTAGTGTGTGTAGGATAGTGTTAATGTGCAGGGATCGCTAGGCAGCGCGGACCCGGTGGGCCGAAGGGCCTGTTTCCGCTCTGTATCTCTAAATCTAAAAAAAATCTACATAATTTGGTAAATGTATTAACCAGGATGGTAGTAAGTTCAACAGGCCAAGAGTCACGACAGTCCAGAGTATTTAATTGCCGTATGTGCCGAAAACTGGGCAATGAAACTGGTGTGAAAAACTGGTGTAGCAAAGAAGAGTGGGAAGACAGAGGATTGGGACTCTTTTAAAGAGCAACAAAAGTTAACTAAAAAGGCAATACGTGGAGAAAAGATGAGGTACGAGGGTAAACTAACCAATAATATAAAGGAGGATAGCAAAAGTTTTTTTAGGTACGTGAAGAGGAAAAAAATAGTCAAGGCAAATGTGGGTCCCTTGAAGACAGAAGCAGGGGAATTTATTATGGGGAACAAAGAAATGGCAGACGAGTTAAACCGTTACTTTGGATCTGTCTTCACTGAGGAAGATACACACAATCTCCCAAATGTTCTAGGGTGATGGAGGAACTGAAGGAAATCCACATTAGGCAGGAAATGGTTTTGGGTAAACTGATGGGACTGAAGGCTGATAAATCCCCAGGGCCTGATGGTCTGCATCCCAGGGTACTTAAGGAGGTGGCTCTAGAAATAGTGGAAGCATTGGAGATCATTTTTCAATGTTCTATAGATTCAGGATCAGTTCGTGTGGATTGGAGGATAGCAAATGTTATCCCACTTTTTAAGAAAGGAGGGAGAGAGAAAACGGGTAATTATAGACCAGTTAGTCTGACATCAGTGGTGGGGAAGATGCTGGAGTCAATTATAAAAGACGAAATTGCTGAGCATTTGGATAGCAGTAACGGGATCGTTCCGAGTCAGCATGGATTTACGAAGGGGAAATCATGCTTGACAAATCTACTGGAATTTTTTGAGGATGTAACTAGGAAAATTGACAGGGGAGAGTCAGTGGATGTGGTGTACCTCGACTTTCAGAAAGCCTTCGACAAGGTCCCACATAGGAGATTAGTGGGCAATATTAGGGCCCATGGTATTGGGGGTAGGGTACTGACATGGATAGAAAATTGGTTGACAGACAGAAAGCAAAGAGTGGGGATAAATGGGTCCCTTTCGGAATGGCAGGCAGTGACCAGTGGGGTACCGCAAGGTTCGGTGCTGGGACCCCAGCTATTTACGATATACATTAATGACTTAGACGAAGGGATTAAAAGTACCATTAGCAAATTTGCAGATGATACTAAGCTGGGGGGTAGTGTGAATTGTGAAGAAGATGCAATAAGGCTGCAGGGTGACTTGGACAGGTTGTGTGAGTGGGCGGATACATGGCAGATGCAGTTTAATGTAGATAAGTGTGAGGTTATTCACTTTGGAAGTAAGAATAGAAAGGCAGATTATTATCTGAATGGTGTCAAGTTAGGAGGAGGGGGAGTTCAACGAGATCTGGGTGTCCTAGTGCATCAGTCAATGAAAGGAAGCATGCAGGTACAGCAGGCAGTGAAGAAAGCCAATGGAATGTTGGCCTTCGTAACAAGAGGAGTTGAGTATAGGAGCAAAGAGGTCCTTCTACAGTTGTACCGGGCCCTGGTGAGACCGCACCTGGAGTACTGTGTGCAGTTTTGGTCTCCAAATTTGAGGAAGGATATTCTTGCTATGGAGGGCGTGCAGCGTAGGTTCACTAGGTTAATTCCCGGAATGGCGGGACTGTCGTATGTTGAAAGGCTGGAGCGATTGGGCTTGTATACACTGGAATTTAGAAGGATGAGGGGGGATCTTATTGAAACATATAAAATAATTAGGGGATTGGACACATTAGAGGCAGGAAACATGTTCCCAATGTTGGGGGAGTCCAGAACAAGGGGCCACAGTTTAAGAATAAGGGGTAGGCCATTTAGAACGGAGATGAGGAAGAACTTTTTCAGTCAGAGAGTGGTGAAGGCGTGGAATTCTTTGCCTCAGAAGGCAGTGGAGGCCAGTTCGTTGGATGCTTTCAAGAGAGAGCTGGATAGAGCTCTTAAGGATAGCGGAGTGAGGGGGTATGGGGAGAAGGCAGGAACGGGGTACTGATTGAGAGTGATCAGCCATGATCGCATTGAATGGCGGTGCTGGCTCGAAGGGCTGAATGGCCTACTCCTGCACCTATTGTCTATTGTCTATTGTCTATTGTCTATTGACCAAAAACGTCACCCATTCATTCTCTCCAGAGGTGCTGCCTGTCCCACTGAGTTACTCCAGCATGTGGTGTCTATCTTCAATTAAATTCTTCGCTTGCAAAACAGCAGCATAACAGCCTGTTATACATTTACAATACACATAGGTTATATGTAATAAACAAAAAATCAATGAAATTAATAACCAGTTTAAATGTACGATTTTTACTGAATTTGGCTGACCAGAGCAAGTTTATCTGGGGATAGAGGACGTTTTGAGTCAAGACTCAACCTTAAAAGAGGTCTGGCCCGCTGAGTTCCACCAGCACTTTGTTCTTTGATCAAGATTCCAGCATCGACTGTTCTCTTGCATTTTCATTCTGCTGACGATACACAGGTATTGTAAAGTTGGCTCCAATGCTTCTGAATTCAGAGGGTTAAAGATTAGCCCAGGCCTCTGTTTCTGTTTGCTACCCTTGCAGCTGGCATTTACATGACATTAGTGAGGATAGCATGGGGCTGCAATGTGGGTCAAATAACCTGTCAAAACTATAGTGCTCACATGTTGCTATGCTTGTCACACGGGGTATTGGTGACTGTTCTGTGGAACTACATCTCTGTTCGTAACTTTGGCTTGAAATTCCTTGTTGCTTTGTATGGGTCAGAACATCCATCTTCCCCATACAAGCTCAATGATAGCCTTGGGGCAGAGCCGGGGCAATTTACAGGAACATAATAGTTTACTTGCAGCACATTCTTGAGGCTCCAATGGTTCCTGTAATGTTCAACAACTTGGCCAATAAGAAAAATGAAGTATTAGTGTGGAGTCAGCTGGTAACCATCTTAATAGGTGCATAAGTGCTGTAAATAACAGGCAGTGTCAATCCAGCAGTGGGATGTAAATTGAAGTGCTGACGGAAGGAGTAAGACACAGAATAGCTCACTTCACCTGTGAATGATGGATGAGGTGATCCTTGCACACAGAGGGAACAAAGTGCTCTCCTTTTCCATGTAGAGTTAACAAGGAATTTTACTTTTCATTCCACCTCAATATTTATAGTCTCTGCTTCTCCGTAAAATTACAGCTTAAGCTATGCAGTCTCTGGAATAAATCAAAACCCTATCCCTGGGACCTGAATATCGTAGATCTTTATGACATGTGGGATATTAAGGATTGTACAGATGATATTGTTCCTGATTTGTGCATCGATATTTCTTCATAGTTATTCTGTCAACGAGCAGAGTTTGTGGTGCTTTGTTTTTGCAAAGTTAATGTGAAGATATCAAAAAAAAATACACACTTAATTTTGTTCCCACAAACAAAATCCGGTTAATTTTGATTAAATGCATTTTTTTTTAGAACGGAAACAGAAACCTATTATAAGGTCTGAAATTCCACAGTGGCTGTGAATCTTCTCATTGCCACATGCATAGGAAAAAAAACTGCAGATGCTGGTTTAAATCGAAGGTAGACACAAAATGCTGGAGTAACTCAGCGGGTCAGGCAGCATCTCGGGAGAGAAGGATTGGGCGACGTTTCGGGTCAAGACCCTTCTTCAGCTGAAATCCCTTCTTCAGTCTGAAGAAGGGCCTCGACCCGAAACGTTACCCATTTCTTCTCTCCCGAGATGCTGCCTGAGCCGCTGAGTTACTCCAGCATTTTGTGTCTACCATTGCTACATGCACTTCAGCACATTTATCTTCCTCATCAGTATAGGCGCAATGAAGAAAACAGGTCAGTGATGTGCACATACATCTTTCAATGCTAATGTTGTGTAGCACGCAGCAGTTATTTCAGCAGCCTGCTCTGGTTTGTACCACCAATCAACACCAGAGCTGACTAAACACTGGGACTGTTGTTACAGGAGGCCATATTATATTTATGCCTCATTTTATTAAGTCTACCCTGCACAATTTAAAACTTTATAGACTTATGCCTCCCAGATCCAAACTAGCATTCTTCATTCTCTTTTAAATAGTTCTAAACATGTGTCATGAGTGTCTTCTAAAAATGAGAAATCACTTTAGTTTAGTTAAGTTTAGAGATAGAGTGCGGAAACAGGCCCTTCAGCCCACCGAGTCCGCACCGCTCGTAAACTGGTGCTATCCTACACACTAGGAACAATTTACAATCTGTACCGAAGCCAATTAACCTACAAGCCTGTACATGTTTGGAATGTGCAATGAAAACAGAGCACCCAGAGAAAACCCACGTGGTCACGGGGAGAACGTACAAACTCCATACAGACTGCACCTATAGTCAGGATCGAACCCAGGTCTCTGGCGCTGTAAGGCAGCAACTCTACCGGGTGCCACTGTGCTGCCCTTTGTATTTGAACTGGTGGCACACCCCGTATAAGATAACAGGCAAGCAGCCAAAGGCTTGGACTACTGATTGAGGCCCGAGTTCAAATCACATTATTGCACCGCTGTTGTTCAAACATTCAAGATTGAAATGATTAAAACATATTGATTTTTTAAATTAGAAGGGATAAGCTTAATCAACACAAAATGCTTAAATAAAGTAGAATAATATAAAATAGTACTTAACAATTACTTTCATGTGCATCTTTCTTCAGATTTGGCAACTGCACACAAATGAATGGTGTTGCTGTCCATATCATCCCAGGGTCCTTAAACCATCCACCTGCACACCTTTCTTCTGTTACTGGGCACAAGGTGGGTCCACTGATGGAGCGAAGGAACAGGTGCACTGCTGTCTGACTTTAAGATATTTCAGGGACCATGTACAGAAAAGTACATGCTGTGCAAGACAATGGAACACCACCTTCAGCCTCAGGCAAGCACGATTCAACCCGGTGGCAGCTCAGTAATCGCAAGTCACAGGCAGACTAGCCTAACATAGAGTCGGTGAATGACTTAGGTCCAACGTACAGAGAAAATTAACTCATAGAATGCAGAGTGAAGTCTGGAAGCAGTCTGAAGAAGGGTCTTGACCCGAAATGTCACCCATTCCTTCTATCCATAGATGCTGCCTGACCCGCTGAGTTACTCCTGCATTTTGTGCCTATCTTCATCAGCCGACCTTGCTGGCTGATGAAAGGTAAACGGGTGAAACCGATGATCTTGTGTCGCAGTTATACAATAACTAACGGGTGTGGGATCTCCAGACAGCGCCAAACATTTCTGGTGATGCCCATGGCTTTGGAACAAACCATGAATTAATCCCAACCTTGCCTCTGGTCTACTTCATTCATTTTACATCACTCTTATCCTGCCATTGAAAGTTTGGAGTAAAAATCAAATATTTGATCAGTGAAAAATGATCAGGTTGTGTTTACCCTGGCATTTGTAGCTCACCTTCCCCTCGACCAACAATGTCAAGTCAAGTCAAATCAAGTTTATTTGTCACATACATATACACGATGTGCAGTGAAATGAAAGTGGCAATGCCTGCGGATTGTGCAAAAAAAGAATTACAATTACAGCATCTAAATTAAAGTTAATACAGAAAAGAAAAATTTAGTCCCTGGAGTTATAATAGTTAACAGTCCTGATGGCCTGTGGGAAGAAACTCCATCTCATCCTCTCCGTTTTCACAGCGTGACAGCAGAGGCGTTTGCCTGACCGTTGCAGATGGAACAGTCCGTTACTGGGGTGGCAGGGGTCCCTCATGATCTTGCTTGCTCTCGATCTACACCTCCTGATGTATAGGTCCTGCAGGGGGGGCGAGTGTAGTTCCCATGGTGCGTTCTGCCGAACGCACTACTCTCTGCAGGGCCTATACATCAGGAGGTGTATAATGTACACCTCCCGATGTATAGGAGAAATGTACAATGAACCATTCTATATTTCCTGGATCATCGTCTGCTTTGATCTGTCGTTTTTACACCTTACATTCTCTTTGTACCTTCCATATCTCTAGTTTCCCTCTCCCCTGACTCTCAGTCTGAGGAAGGGTCTCGACCTGATACATCACCCATTCCTTCTCTCCAGAGATGCTGCCTGTCTCGCTGGGTTACTCCAGCATTTTATGTTTATCTTTGGCATTTGTAGGACCTTGCTGTTCTCACGTTGACCGCCATAGTTCTTACATTACAACACTGTTTGCTCCCCTGGTCATCCAAGATTGACTTCCCATCTTCTGATTAGCACCAAATGCCTGTCACTCCACACTTGTGTCATATTGACCCACACTAGCTGCAATTAAGCAATACATCACTCTGGAAATTCTCATCCTTGGTTCCACACAATGTTGTTCTTCAATTTCCGTAATCTAACTCGTGATCCCCCTGATCTAGCAGATTCCATGACCTCAGGCCAGACACAGCCCATAAAGTTTTGATGCACAAGCCCTCATGGAGGTGGTGACGTTATGCTTCTGCAGAACAAGGGTCTCGACCCGAAACGTCACCCATTCCTTCTCTCCTGAGATGCTGCCTGGCCTGCTGAGTTACTCCAGCATTTTGTGAATAAATACCTTTGATTTGTACCAGCATCTGCAGTTATTTTCTTATGCTTCTGCAGGATTGGTTCCTGTCCTTAGTTTAGTTTAGTTTAGAGATACAGCAGAGAAACAGGCCCTTCGGCCCACCGAGTCCATGCCGACCAGCAATCCTTGCACTCTTACACTATGCTACATAAACTAGGGACAATTTACATTTATACCAAGCCAATTAACCCACAAACTTGCATGTCTTTGGAGCGTGAAAAGAAACCAGAGATCCAGGAGAAAACCCACGCAGGTCACACTGGAGAACGTATAAACTCTGTACAGATAATAGCTGTGGTCAGGATCGAACCTGGGTCTCTGGCACTGTAAGGCTGCAGCTTTATCGCTGCGCCACCTCAAACTGCCATTAGGTGGTCAGGCCCATGTCAGTGACTACTGAATTATTGGCATTCAGCCATGCTTAGTATTCTGTTAGACTCAATCAACATGCCAAGCTCCCTCATGCGTAAGTATAGCATTTTCATGGAAGACCCAGAAGCAGTTTGATGACCTTCAGCAATCTCACTGGAAGTCCCCATAATGATTGGTTGTTTGATCAATTGTTTTTCCATATTGCACAGAAACATTCCGAGCAGAAGTATTTCTTGGTCATTTATTCATAGTGTGCTTATCGTGCTTTTACACTACTCATTACATGGTTCCTGTTTAATGGCTGATTTTTCATGGGTATCCAACAACGTCTGAATCTGAATCGGAATGATCTTTATTGTCATTCAAAATGAATTGAACGAAAATCATTTGCCACACAGCCACAACGGTACAGAGTAAAAGACACAAGACACACAATTTTAACACAAACATCCATCACAGTGATTCCTCCAGATACCCCTTCACTGTGATGGAAGGCAAAAAAAAAATCTTCTCTCTTCCCCCATGCTTCTCCCACGGACAGATAGTTCGACTTCTGCCGAGGCGACCGAGGCTCCCGACTCGCGCAGCCCCCGCAAGGAGATGGAAGATCCTGCGGCCGAGCCGCGCCGGGCGATGGAAGGCTCAGCGGCCGAGCCGCGCCGGGCGATGGAAGGCCCCGCGGCCGAGCCGCGCCGGGCGATGGAAGGCCCCGCGGCCAAGCCGTGCCGGGCGATGGAAGGCCCCGCGGCCGAGTGTCATCGGGGAACTTGAAGATGGAGTTGGCAGTGTGTCAGGCTACACAGTCATGAGTACAGAGTGAGTGGAGCAGGGGGGCTGAGCACGCAGCCTTGAGTTGCTCCCGTACTGATTGATTCAGCAACGGCTGGACTTCTGCAACTTTGAAAGTGCCTCTACATTGCACAAACCTTTTGATCGTGTTAAACATTAAACAGTCAAGCTAATTATAGAAGACCTCATTCTAACAATTTTAACAAAACACCTTCAGTGAGATCACTGCTGATAACTGTGGATTTGAATTATATGCTATGCATGAGCATAGACTTAATCTTCAAAGAGATGCCTTCTCCTTAATTTACCTACTCCATAAAACAGCTTTATTTACCTGAAGGAATTTGAAAAGAATTCAAACTGCCTCATTAATGAGTTGAGGAGGAAGGAACTGCAGATGCTGGTTTAAGCGGAAGATAGACACAAAAAGCTGGAGTCACTCAGCGGGACAGGCAGCATCTCGGGAGTAAAGGACTAGGAGGCGTTTCGGGTCGAGACCCTTCATAATCAAGCATAATCAATTCCTTCCTGCACAGGCAAACCCTGTTCTATTACAATACAATACAATACAATATATCTTTATTGTCATTGCACAGGGGTACAAGGAGATTGGGAATGCGACTTCCATACGATGCAATAAATTAATTAGCTCATCAACATAAATTTAGACAACCCAGAGAAACAAAATTAGAAACCGTTTTAAAACAGAATAAAGTGCAAATAGGTCTGTGCCGGTTCGCTGTGTGATGTGACCATCCGGCTCAGCAGGACCGGTTCATAGCAGCTATGGCCCCGGGGCTGAAGCTGTTCCTGAGTCTGGAGGTGCGGGCATAGAAGGCCTTGTAGTGTCTGCCAGATGGTAGAAGTTCGAACAGACTGTTGCAGGGGTGTGAGGAGTCTTTGTGGATGCTGGTGGCTTTTCTGAGACATCGTGTGTTGTAGATGCCCTCCAAGGCTGGTAGCTGTGTTCCGATAATCTTCTGAGCTCAATAGACTACCCGCTGAAGAGCTTTCCTCTCTGCCTCCGTGCAGCTGAGATACCACACACGGATGCCATGTGTTAGGATGCTCTCTATGGTGCAGCGGTAGAATGTCGTCAGCAGCTGTCGGGGTAGACCAGACTTCTTCAGTGTTCTCAGGTAGAACAGTCGTTGCTGTGCCTTCTCCATATTTTCCAGCAGAAGATGATGTGTTGAGGCAGACGAGGTCCCACCCACCCACTGGACCCCCTGCACCCACCTCGTCTGGCATACATGCAGAACCCAGTTGAGCTGCCACTCTATGTGTAGGAAGGAACTGCAGATGCTGGTTAAAACCGAAGAGAGACACAAAAAGCTGGAGTAACACAGCTGGACAGGCAGCATCTCTGGAGAAAAGGAATGGGTGACGTTTCGGGTCAAGACCCTTCTTCGGAGCTGACACGACACCCAGATGACACACGGTCAGTGCAATGTGGCCCCAGCTGTGAGTAGATGTCCGTTGACGCCCAATTGGGGACGTGCGGCACGGTGGCGCAGCGGTACAGTTGCCACCTCACAGCGCCAGAGGCCCGCGTTCAATCCTGACTACAGATGTTCATCCTGTGACCTGTGTGGGTTTTCTCCTGGACCTTCCACACTCCAAAGACAGACAGGTTTGTAGGTTAATTGTGCGGGAAGGAACTGCAGATGCTGGTTTAAACCGAAGATAGACACAAAAAGCTGGAGTAACTCAGCGGGACAGGCAGCATCTCTGGAGAAGGTATGGGTGACGTTTTGGGTCGAGACCCTTCCTCAGACTCGACATGTCACCCATTCCTTCTCTCCAGAAATGCTGCCTGTCCCGCTGTGTTACTCCAGCTTTTTGTGTCTATCTATTGTAGGTTAATTGGCTTGGTATAATTGTAAAACTGTTCCTAGTGTGTCTGGGATAGCGTTAATGTGCAGGGATCGCTGGTGGGCATGGACTCAGTGGGCCGAAGAGCCTGTTTCTGCGCTGCATCTCTAAACTAATCTAAACACTCCTCCAATTCTATGTCAACTCTGATAGGACGCAGGTCTCAGGGTGGAGCTCCCCTTTCTGCCAAAGCTAGCAAGGCTTGATAAATGATTCGGGATATCTCTGATGCTATGTTTGTGCATTTGCATTTGGTCTTAATATTTTCAGTCTCAAGGCTCACATCCAAAATCTTCCTGCTGTCCTAAGCTTTGATCCCATTCCTAGAATTATCACTTGGTCAAGGTTCTCTTGTGAGGACTGTACATCGGAGTCATGAAATCATAGAGTCATAGAGTTGGACGGCACGGAAACAGACCCTTCGGCCCAACTCCTTCGTGCCAACCCAGTTGTCAGCCTGAGCTGGTCTCATGTACATTTTTATTGGACCCACAACTCTCCAACCCTTTTCTATCGGAGTACCTGTTCAAGTGACTTTTAAACATTGTAATTGTACCTGTTTCTGCCAACTCCTCTGGCACTTAGGTCACATAGACATCACCCTCTGTGTGAAAATGCAATCCTTTCCTCTTAAACCAATACCCTATACTCTGGGAAATATAGACTGTGACCATTCACCTTATCTATGCCCCTCATAATCTTATACACCACTACAAGGGCACCCCCTTAGCCTCCTTTGCTCCTGGGAAAAAAGCCCCAGCCTATCCGCTCTAGGGTGACCCGGCATGGGGGGGACCACCGTGAGGTAGGGGGAAGTACACGATGGCGCAGCGGTAGAGTCGCTGCCTTACAGCTCTTGCAATGCCGGTTACCCAGGTTCCATCCCAACTACGGGTGCTGTGTGTACGGAGTTTGTGAGTTTGTACGTTCTCCCCGTGACCCACGTGCGTTTTCTCCGAGACCTTTGGTTCCCTCCCACACTCCACAAAGACGCACAGGTATGTAGGTAAATTGTCTTGGTAAATGTAAAAATTGTCCCTAGTGTGTGTAGGATAGTGTTAATGTGCGGGGATCGCTGGTCGGCGCGGACTCGGTGGGCCGAAGAGCCTGTTTCCGAGCTGTATCATTAAACTAAACTAAACTAAACAATGGAGGATCCGGCGTGGGGGAGGGGGAAGAACTATGGACAATGGGAGACCCGACATGGAAGGACCAGTGGGGGGGGGGGGGGGGGAGAGGGAGGGGGAGGGGGGAGAACAAAGGTGGACCTGGCGCGGATACTTTGTAGCTTTGTTGGCACCCTTTATGTGGTGACTATTTGCATACCCTGGGTATGCAAGCAAAGAATTTCACTGTGACTTGAAACAGGTGACACTGTCTAAAGTATTCATTCGTTCATCCATTCATTCATTCATTCATTCATTCATTCATTCATTCATTCATTCATTCATTCACTCACTCTCCTTATAACTCAAGCCCTCAGTCCCTGTAACGTCATTGTGAATCTTTGTCTGCACCACTTTCAACTTAATGACTTCAGACAATCTGTTAGTATAAGAAAATAACTGCAGATGCTGGTACAAATCGAAGGTATTTATTCACAAAATGCTGGAGTAACTCAGCGGGTCAGGCAGCATCTCAGGAGAGAAGGAATGGGCGACGTTTCGGGTCGAGACCCTTCTTCAGACTGATGTCAGGGGGGCGGGACAAAGGAAGGATATAGGTGGAGACAGGAAGATAGAGGGAGAACTGGGAAGGGGGAGGGGAAGAGAGGGACAGAGGAACTATCTAAAGTTGGAGAAGTCGATGTTCATACCACTGGGCTGCAAGCTGCCCAGGCGAAATATGAGGTGCTGTTCCTCCAATTTCCGGTGGGCCTCACTATGGCACTGGAGGAGGTCCATGACAGAAAGGTCAGACTGGGAATGGGAGGGGGAGTTGAAGTGCTCGGCCACCGGGAGATCAGTTTGGCCAACGCGGACCGAGCGCAGGTGTTGAGCGAAGCGATCACCGAGCCTGCGCTTGGTTTTGCCAATGTAAATAAGTTGACATCTAGAGCAGCGGATGCAATAGATGAGGTTGGCGGAGGTGCAGGTGAACCTCTGTCTCACCTGGAAAGACTGTTTGGATCAGACAATCTGTTAGTCGGTGGGAGCAGGATTTCCTAGTCACATAAAGTTCGATAAAAAGCACAAACCTGCGGAAGTGGTCGTGAGGGATGACTGACAACAATCAGAGTGCAGCGCAAGCAGAAAGGAGGAGAATCGTCAGATATAAATAAGCTTTGTAGCACAATCATGTCAGGTGCCACATGTCCTTGTGTTCTCATGGGTTTGGTTAATGCATTCATACGTTCAAATCAGGGTCAATGAGAACAGTCTTCTTTTTATAATTCAAAAAGAAACTTTATTCAGAGTAAAAAATATATACAAGACAGGAACTGTGCAAACATTCTTCCGACAGTCTTGGAGGCTATACATACTCAATTGGTTGTGGTTACAAATTTTACCCCTCACCCTTGCCATTCATGTGGCCCCCCTGGGGAGAAATCCTTTCCCTTATTTGGAGGGGCGTCTCCACCACACTCTGCCCCCCAATGTCCAGCAGCGGAAGGGCCCTAGACTGTGGTCCTCCTCCACAGAGCCTTGGAGTTGGCTGCACCGAGCTTCAGTGCGTCCCTCAGCACGTACTCCTGCAGTCTGCAGCGGGCCAGTGGGCAACATTCTTGCCTCTTTCATGTGCGAGGAGGATTGGCCACGGTATGGCAATGATACCAACCGCACATCAGATATGAACCTTGCGGTCTTGAAGGTGACAAAGATCCCGTAAACCTTGCTGGTTGTCCATTTAATCTGCACACCCAGAGAGCCAGATTCCAGTGTGTTCCAGGCATCAATCAATCACCCCTCACTGGCATCTGACATGCAACAGCCCTTAAACTGCAGCAGCTGCAGGCAAAAGATGGCCCTGGCTCCGCGTTTCATCGCCTCTCTCCTGGGTCCCCGCGTTAAGCTGGCATTTATTTAGTTCTGATTCTAGGAGACTGATATACATTTATCCCATGTTTATACCTCTAAATCCAGCCTGGAATCTGGTGGAACAATTGCATCTATAAAAAGGGAGATTTACTTGGGAGTATAAATGCTGGCAGCCCGGGGCTTAAGGACACTTGTCTGCTCCCAGCCAAACTACACCAGCGCCAGCACAAACAGACTTAGATTAAAAAAACCTTGACTTTCCTTTGTTATACATGATGTCCTTTGAAGCTCGGGACACCTGAGGATAAACAGCTTGCGAGTAATCAGGCTATTTTTCATGGTTGCAGCAGAACTCCACGAAGAACAAAGTCTAGCGGCAGGGAAATATGCAAAAGTCTGTTTGTATATGTAATTGTCTGGCAATGTCAATTCAACCCATGGAGCTCATTGTCTCAACATCTTTTACAAGATGACAACATAGACAAGGATGGGGGAGGTTGTCAAGGTTTATAACAGTAATCTCCGATTACTTTCCCCAGTCATTGTCTCTTCCATGGAACTTTGTGACACAAATTCTTTCATCTGGACTAAAACACACTACCAGCCGATTTCTGGAAGTGATTTGCCATTGGAATTAAATATCAGACCAGCATGAGACTATGTGTGTACGAAGGAACTGCAGATGCTGCTTTACACTGAAGACAGACACAAGGTGTCTCAGCGGGACAGGCAGCATCTCTGGATAGAAGGAGTGGGTGACGTTTCGGGTCGAGACCCTTCTTCAGACTGTTTCATTTGCTGTGTAGCAGTCCTTTCTGGGCATTACAGGGGAACATCGTTAGGTCACTCCCTGAACAATCCCATTTTACTGTCACTGAGCTGGTTAGAACTCACACGGCCAGGCTCGTCTGCAACTTCCCTCCCTCCCACAACCCCATCAGCATGGCTGCCCATCCCATCCTCCGATCTCACTTCTGATCCCTCAGCCAAAAACCCCAAACCTCCCACCAACTACCACCATCCATCCCAATCCATTAATGTCCTGGTCTTCAATGCTGGGGACTCTGTGATGGTCATGTCACTGAATGTCATGGATGAGTGGTTAGACCTCTTGATTGAGATGGTCACTGACTGGCAGGGGTGTTTTGTGAATGTTATATGCCACCTAACAGCCCATGCCTACCACCCAGCTTTGTATCACCTGCAAATTTGCTAATGTTATTTTTAATCCCTTCATTAATGTATATTGTAAATAGCTGTGGTCCCAGCACCGAGCGTTGCGGTACCCCAATAGTCACTGCCTGCCATGAAAGAGTCATTGAAGGCCCCATTTATGTTTCAGAGTCATGACCACCTACAGTAGTGATTTCAGAACTCTGGAGAACTACCCTCATCTCTGGCTCCATGGATTGGAAAGACCAGGCTTGTATTCACTGGAGTTTAGAAGGATGAGAGGGGATCTTATAGAGACGTTTACAATTATAAAAGAACTAGACAAGCTAGATGCAGGAAAAATGTTCCCAATGTTGGGGGAGTCCAGAACCAGGGGCCACAGTCTAATAAAGAGGAGGCCATTTAAAACTGAGGTGAGAAGAAACGTTTTCACCAAGAGAGGAGTAGCAACAATTCCAGAGCTTCCTTTTTCTCCATTAAAGCACACAGTCTCCATCAGGCCCTCATTAGGTAATTGGCAGCAAGGAGCAAGGAGAATGTGGATTCCACACTCAGTTACTGGAGTACAGTCTAGGTCAGTGGAGGTAGAGAACCCTTGTTTTCTCTCTCTCTCTCTCTCTCTCTCTCTCTCTCTCTCTCTCTCTCTCTCTCTCTCTCTCTCTCTCTCTCTCTCTCTCTCTCTCTCTCTCTCTCTCTCTCTCTCTCAAGCGGTATGAACATTGACTTCTCTAACTTCAAGTAACCCTTGTGTAGTGGCAACTTCAGTCCTTATAATAAAGTCCTTTCTGCTTACTACCATTTCACGAAGGCTGGAGTGATCGATCTTGACGCAAATCGACAACAGCTGCTATTTGTATACATTGGGTATGCAAGCAAAGAAATTGACTCTGCCTTGTCACATGTGACAATATAAGTATTCCATTCCATCGTCTTCAGCATCTGGCCCAAGCCTCAGGTCTCACTACTTGATAATGCTGGGGATCTGGCTCGGAGGAGCTGAGGCGTGCAACAAAATTGAGATGGAATGGGTGACGTTTCAGGTCGAGACCCTTCCTCAGACTGAGAGTCAGGGGAGAGGGAGTCCAGAGATACTTAAGGGTAAGGTGTGAAAATGACAGATCAAAGCAGATGCTAATAAGGAAATGTAGAATGCTCGCTGAGGGGAAGGTGATAACGAGGCACACAATCAACAATAATTCAACAGGAGGACAGTAGAACTAGTCAGAGAACTAGGATGATGGGGGATGGAGTGAGACGGAAAGCAAGGGTTACTTGCAGTTAGAGAAATCAATATTCATCCCGATGGGGTGTTGGCCTGAAATAAGACCCCAATATTGTCTGGCATATTCTATCAAAGGGTTTGGAGGATTCATAGAAACATAGAAAATAGGTGCAGGAGGAGGCCATTTGGCCCTTCGAGCCAGCACCGCCATTCATTGTGATCATGACTGATCATCCACAATCAGTAACCCGTGCCTGCCTTCTCCCCATATCCCTTGATTCCGCTAGCCCCCAGAGCTCTATCTAACTCTCTTTTGAATTCATCCAGTGAATTGGCCTCCACTGCCTTCTGTGGCAGAGAATTCCACAAATTCACAACTGGGTGAAAAAGCTTTTTCTCATCTCAGTTTTAAATGGCCTCCCCTTTATTCTTAGACTGTGGCCACTGGTTCTGGATTCCCCCAACATTGGGAACATTTTTCCTGCATCTAGCTTGTCCAGTCCTTTTATAATTTTATACGTTTCTATAAGATCCCCTCTTATCCTTCTAAATTCCAGTGAATACAAGCCCAGTCTTTCCAACCTTTCCAGGGATAAACCTTGTGAACCTACGCTGCACTGCCTCAATAGCAAGGATATCCTTCCTCAAATTAGGAGACCAAAACTGCACACAATACTCCAGATGTGGTCTCACCAGGGCCCTTTACAACTACAGAAGGACCTTTTTACTCTTATACTCAAATCCTCTCTTTATGAAGGCCAACATGCCATTAGCTTTCTTCACTGCCTGCTGTACCTGCATGTTTACTTTCAGTGACTGGTGTACAAGGACACCCAGGTCTCATTGCACTTCTTTTTTACCTAATCTGACACCATTGAGATAATAATCTGCCTCCTTGTTTTTGCCGTCAAAGTGGATAACCTCACATTTATCTACATTGTACTGCATCTGCCACGCCCACTCAGTCAACCTGTCCAAGTCACCCTGCAACCTCCGAGCATCCTCTTCGCAGTTAACACTGCCACCCAGCTTTGTGTCATCTGCAAATGTGCTAGTGTTACTTTAACATGCTTAATGATATGAGTGGTGCATACATCCATGCATACGTGCATGTGTGCCTGCAAGCAATCAAACACAGGCGAAGCTATGTACGGGAAGAGCTAAGGAATCGCTGTGGAGAATGTTGTCAACAGAGTGTAAGTCAAACATCGTATGGGGGAGAAATGGAGATGATGCTTCAGGTCAGTGATACATTAGTTCTAAGAGGCCATCATCCTGAAACATTAGTTATGATGAAGATAGACACAAAAAGCTGGAGTAACTCAGCGGGTCAGACAGCGTCTCTGGAGAAAAGGAATAGGTGACGTTTTGGGTCGAGACCCTTCTTCAGACTGTGATAAAGGGAAAGGGAAACGATTCTGATGGTTCTCCTCCAGCACTTTGTGTCTTTGTATAATCCAACATCTGCAGTTCCTTGTATCAGCTTCTTATTTATGTCCTGGCTGCAGCAACCATTGAATGCCATCTCACCCCCACAACCTGTCAACTCAGTTGCAGCCCCTCCTCCTCCACTTCCCCCAATTCCCCTGGTTGCTGCTAACATTCCCACTGGATTTATGACTGACTGACTCTGTGAACGCATGGACCTGACTCGATAGACTGACTTTTACCCCTCGCAAGATATTTACACCACATCTCTTTCACGCAACAAATGGGTCACAGCCGTTGTGCAGACGGACAGGGAAGATAACCCCTCTCCATTATTTTCTGTGCTGTGCTCCAGTCATCTTTACTGCACCACATAATATGCTCAGCAGATCAGTGACACGAACACAGAAGCAGCTGCCTGCTCCAATAAATCAAAGCAAACACCGGGTTTAACTCAATTTCAAAGCAATAATAAAATTGGATCATGGAAAGAGGAAATACGTCTTCAATGAGTTAGCTCTGTTCATTCCCAGGAATCAGAGGTATTCATCTATCAACAATCTTCCAATGGCATTTTTTTCAGTGGACTGAAGCTTTAAAGGATGAGTAGCAAATATCTTTCTATATCACCATCTATATCTCTCATTTCCCTCTCCAGCTTTTTGTGTCTATCACAGAGGGTGATGGATATATGGACAAGCTGCCGGAGGAGGTGATTGAGGCAGGGACTATCCCTACATTTAAGAAGCAGTTAGACAAATACATGGATAGGACAGGTTTGGAGGGATATGGACCAAATGCTGGCAGGTGGGACTCGTGTACTTGGGACATGTTGGCTAGTGTGGGCAAGTTGGGCTGAAGGGCCTGTTTCCACACTGTATCACTCTATGACTATCTTTGGTTTATACCAGCATCAGCAGTTCCTTCCCACACATGATCATTTTCCAATATTCTCTCGATTCTGGATCAGTTCCTGTGGACTGGAGGGTAGCTAATGTAACGCCATTTTTTAAGAAAGGAGGGAGAGAGAAAATGGGGAATTATAGACCAGTTAGCCGTACATCGGTAGTGAGGAAGATGCTTGAGTCGATTGTTAAAGATGTAATAGCAGCACATTTGGAAAGCAGTGACAGGATCGGTCAAAGTCAGCATGGATTTATGAAGGGGAAATCATATTATTGTTTTATTTATTTTATTTTCATATTTCAGATACAGCGCGGAAACAAGCCTTTTCGGCCCACCAAGTCCGCACCGCCCAGCGATCCCCGCACATTAACACTATCCTACACACACTAGGGACAATTTTTACATTTACCCAGTCAATTAACCTACATACATGTACGTCTTTGGAGTGTGGGAGGAAACCGAAGATCTCGGAGAAAACCCACGCAGGTCACGGGGAGAACGTACAAACTCCTTACAGTACAGCACCCGTAGTCAGGATCGAACCTGAGTCTCCGGCGCTGCATTCGCTGTAAGGCAGCAACTCTACCGCTGCGCCACCGTGCTTGACTAATATTCTGGAATTTTTTGAGGATGTAACAAGTAGAATGGATAAGGGAGAGCCAGTGGATGTGGTGCATCTGGACTTTCAAAAAGCCTTTGACAAGGTCCCACACAAGAGATTAGTGTGTAAAATTAGAGCACATGGTATTGGGGGTAAGGTATTGACATGGATAGAGAACTGGTTGGCAGACAGGAAGCAAAGAGTAGGAATTAACAGGTCCTTTTCAGAATGGCAGGCAGTGACTAGTGGGGTGCCACAAGGCTCGGTGCTGGGACCCCAGATATTTACTATATATATTGACGATTTAGACGAGGGAATTAAATATGACACCTCCAAGTTTGCGGATGACACAAAACTGGGTGGCAGAGTGAGCTGTGAGGAGGATGCTATGAGGCTGCAGGGTGACTTGGATAGGTTAGGTGAGGGGGCAGATGCATGGCAGATGCAGTATAATGTGGATAAATGTGAGGTTATCCACTTTGGTGTCAAGAGCAGGAAGGCAGATTATTATCTGAATGGTGTCAGATTAGGAGAAGGGGAGGTGCAACCAGACCTGGGTGTGCTTGTACATCAGTCACCGAAAGTAAACATCCAGGTGCAGCAGGCAGTGAAGAAAGTTAATGGCATGTTGGCCTTCATTATGAGAGGATTTGAGTTTAGGAGCAAGGAGGTCCTACTGCAGTTGTACAGGGCCCTGGTGAGACCGCACCTGGAGAATTGTGTGCAATGTTGGTCTCTTAATTTGAGGAAGGACATTCTTGCTATTGAGGGAGTGCAGCATAGGTTCACCAGGTTAATTCCAGGGATGGCAGGACTGACATATGATGAAAGAATGGGTCGACTGGGCTTCTATTCACTGGAATTTAGGATGAGAGGAGATCTTATAGAAACAAATAAAATTCTTAAAGGATTGGACAGGCTGGATGCAGCAAAAATGTTCCCGATGTTGGGCGAGTTCAGAACCAGGGGTCACAGTTTAAGAATAAGGGGTAGAGCATTTAGGATTGAGATGGGGAAAAACTTTTTCACCCCGAGTTGTGAATCTGTAGAATTCTCTGCCACAGAAGGCAGTGGAGGCCAATTCACTGAATGTTTTCAAGAGGGAGTTAGATTTAGCTCTTAGGGTTAAAGGAATCAAGGGATATGGGGAAAAAGCAGGAATGGGGTACTGACTTTAGATGATCAGCCATGATCATTTTGAATGGCAGTGCTGCCTTAAAGGGCCGAATGGCCTCCTCCTGCACCTATTTTTCTATGTTTCTATGTTAGTTATGTTTCTGTCTCCACAGATGCTGCCAGACATGCCGAGCATTTTTTCCGGCATTTTCTGGCAATTTGCTTACGCTCAAAGGAGAATTCCCAGCTTTTCTTCAAAGAAATGACATTGATGCTTTACTGCCCACTTGCTAGAGGGATGCAGCCTCAATGGAACAGCCTGCTTGAAGGACCATACCCCTGCATGTGCGGCACTCCCTCAGTGTGGCTATGAAGTGGTTGGCCTGGTTATGAGCTCCAATTTCCAGGGAGACATCTACAGAGCCAAACTCAAAGACGAGAGGCCACACAGGCACCATCAAGCCTGACTTCCTGAAGGTGCTGGGGATCTGGTTCGGGAAGGCTGAGGCATGTAACAAAAAATTGGCTGGAGTGGATAGCCAGGGTGGGGAAGAAGCTGGAGCTGTGGAAGCAGCGCTCCCTCTCCATCACGGGGAAAAACCTGGTCATCAGGTGTGAGGTGCTCTCGGGGCTGCTGTACTTGGCGCAAGTGTGGCCCGTCCCTCCCTCCTACGCCAAAGGGATCACCCGGGCCGTCTTCCGCTTCATCTGGGGGTCGGCGATGGACCGGGTGCGACGAGCCACAATGCACAAGTCAGCAGACAACGGGGGTAAAGACGTGCCCAACGTCGCCCTCATTCTGATGGCCACTTTCGTGTGTGGCTGCATCAGGCGGAGCATAGAGCCAAGGCACGTGGGCACCAAATGCCACTACCTGCTGAGGTTCTACCTGTCCCCGGTGTTGCGAAGGATGGGCCTGGCGCAGATGCCCCGCAATGTGCCAGTCAGCTGGACATTGCCGAACCATCTGTCGTTTGTGGACAGGTTCTTCCGGACCAACACCTTTGACCACAAGTCCATCGGGCAGTGGTCAGCACGGAACGTCCTGCAGGCACTGCAGGGGAATGACTCCATGGATCCTGTGGCGTGGTTCCCAGAGCAGACTGCCCAGCTGGTCTGGCAAAATGCCTCATCGCCAGTACTCACCAACAAGCACCAAGACCTGGCTTGGCTGGCGGTGAGGGGAGCCCTCCCAGTCAGATCCTTCCTGCACCGCCGGAACCTCACTACCAGCGCACGCTGCCCTCGGGACGGCTGCTACGGAGAGGAAACGGTGGCCCACCTCTTCAAAGAGTGTGGATTTGCCAGGAGAGTCTGGAGAGGTCTGCAGGGGTCCCTGTCACGATTCATTCCGAGCAGCTCCGTCACAGAGGACTCTGTGCTCTACGGACTGTTCCCAGGGACGCATTCCGAGACTGACATCGAGTGCTGCTGGAAGGTCATCAACTCGGTGAAAGACGCTCTTTGGTCTGCCCGATCCTTGTTGACCTCCCAGCGGAGCGAGCTGTCCATCAAGGAATGTTGCCGACTGGCCCACTGCAGACTGCAGGAGTACGTGCTGAGGGACGCTCTGAAGCTCGGTGCAGCCAACGCCAAGGCCCTGTGGGGGAGGACCACAGTCTAGGGTCCTTCCGCTGCTGGACATGGGGGGCAGGGTGTGGTGGAGAGAGACGCCCCTCCAAATAAGGGATATGTATGTAAATGTCTAAGTAAATGCCTGTATTGAATATGTAACCTCCGGAAATGTCGGATGGGTTTGTTTAAAAATGATGTTTTGTAAATGATATTTATAACTTGAATAAAGTATTTTTTGATAAAAAAAAAATAAAAAAATAAAAAATAAAAAAAAAAAAATAAAAAAAAATGTGGAACTGTGGAGGACATTCTCAGGGTCAGTAGGAACAAGGGGCTTCCTCGTGTTTGCACTAAAACAATACCTGGCTGAGGCCTCTCCAGCTCAGTGTAACATAATCAAACATGCAAGCTGGAGGCCCAGCTCCTCCTATTCCACTTGGGTAGGTTACAACCCAATGGTATGAACATTGGATTCTTTCATTTTAGATAACTGCCGACTAACCTCACTTCTCCCCCCCTGCTTCCCCTCCCCTGCGCCTTACCTGGACTTGCACTAATTTCTCCCCTCACCCATGCCACTTTCCACCCTCTGGCTTCACAATTTGCAACTCTTCAATCCTGGCTTGCACCCTCTGCTTTTACAGTGTCTCTGGCCTTCGTTCCAACCTTCTGCCTGTCA
>NC_135967.1:4714805-4872305 GCF_053455715.1 Rhinoraja longicauda | reverse complement strand
ATTAATGTAACCTGGAGTAGAATTGCACTTGAGACATTTCTAGGTCAAATCATACTAAATGGGAAATTTAACCGAGGACTTTCAGCATCAGGGGTGCACTTGCCAATATGATTCCACAAACAACATTCCTTTTGGACTGAAAATAGATACAAAAAGCTGGAGTAACTCAGCAGATCAGACAGCATCTCTGAAGATAAAGAATAGGTGACATTTCGGGCGAGACCCTTCTTCAGACTGAGAGTCTGGGCAAAGGGAAAGGAGAGATATAGACGGTGATGTAGAGAGATATAGAACAAATGAATGAAAGATATGCAAAAATGTAACGATGATAAAGGAAACAGACCATCGTTATCTGTGGGCTAGGTGAAAACAAATTACAGACAATGAGATGCAACATGATGACTTTGAAGCTGGTACAACCGCTTGTCTGGGGAGGGACGGAGAGAGAGGGGATGCAAGGGTTACTTGATGTTAGAGAAATCAGTTATCATATCACTGGGGTGTAAGCTGCCCAAGTGAAATATGAGGTGCTGTTCCTCCAATTTGCGTTTTGCCTCTCTCTGACAATGGAGGTGGCCCAGGACAGAAAGGTCAGTGCGGGAATGGGAAGGAGAAGTAAGGTGTTTGGCAACCGGGAGATCATGTAGGCCCAGGCGGACTGAGCGAAGGTGTTCAGCGAGACGATCGCCTAGTCCACGTTCGGTCTCGCCTTTTGGACTATTGTACGGATCTTTGACCATGTTGTCCTGGATCTCCTTGGACCATATCCTGACAGCTCAATCTTACCACTGCTGAGCTGAAGCAGGAGACTGGGCTTGGGTGTCGTCCTTCAGCGTGTTCGCCCGCCCCGGATCGCGGGGCTTGGGTCACGGACATTTCACCGTCCGGCGCGGCATAAAATAGGCCGCGGGATATTTCTCTGTTGGGCGGGGGCTTCAATGTCGGGAGCCACGACCGCCCCGACGTGCAACAACAGCGGCAGCAGCAGCGTGTTCGCCCGCCCCGGATCGGACTTATCATCGGCGGAACCGGCCGTCTTCGGAGGCTGCGGGAGCGGCTGCGACTCGCCTTGGGCTCGGCCCGCTGCGGACCGTCCGGCGCGGCCTGCAACCACAACAACCTGACTGCGGGAGAGGAGAGCAGGAGAAGGGAAAAGACATTGTGGCCTTCCATCACAGTGAGGAGAGGACTGGAGGAGACTCACTGTGATGGATGTTTTCTTGATGGATGTTTCTTTTGTGTGTTTTGGGGATTGTGTAATTTTAATGCCTATTTTGATGCTCTTGTTGTTGGACTGTGGGTGACTGAATTTCGTCCAATTTGGATGACAATAAAGCTATCTTGAATCTTGAATCTTGAATCTTGAATCCATGGATGTGCTTCTCCGGCCCAACTGCCTCAACATCCCCGCTCTTCCTCCACCTCCACCCTCTTCTGCAATATGCTGCCCACTCAAAACTCCACGATATTAACCCTCTGGCCTCAGGATGTTCTGTCTAAAATGCCTGTACACCCACTTCACAACCCACCTGTAAAAAATAATTCTCCTGATTTCCCTACCCCCATCATCATTGATCCAACAAGAAAGCAAAACGTGTAGGAAGGAGATGCAGATGCTGGTTTACACCCAAGATAGACCCAAAATGCTGGAGTAACTCAGCGGGACAGGCAGCATCTCTGGAGAGAAGGAATGGGTGACGTGTCGGGTCGAGACCCTTCTTCAGACTGAGAGTCAGGGAAACGAGAGATATTGATGGCGATATAGATTGATTAGTAGGACTAGATGTTACAATCCCTAAGGTTTGCACTACAATTGACTGGTGTTGTTCTTGGGGGTGACCACTAGGTGATGTTGCTACCATTCAGACACATCTTCAGTTGTGTACCTCAACGTCACTGGGTGTTTCGTCCTTTTATCACAAGACACCCTCAGTCGAGGCAGGCCCACCGCAGGGTGATCAGCCCTGGGTGTGTGTCTTATGGTTAGCCTCTAGATGGTCAGGTTGCAGCCCGGACAGTATCTCTTCTTTTCAGCCGCAGCCAGTGACTGCTCCGTTCGGCGGCATTTGCAAGTTCTTTGATTGCCCACCTTTGGGCCTGCCCTCTGACTCCTACTTCCCTCAGGAGCCTTGCAGTGAACTGGCTACAAAGCCCCTGCACCCCACCTGCACTGGACACACCCTTACACTCCAACCTCTGCCTCTACTGCAAGGTTGGAATATCTCAGCCTTTTCCTTTCAAATGCCTCGTCCACAGCCTCCTCCCAGGGCACCGTCAGCTCAACGATGAAAACACGCCGACAGGAGCTGGACCAGAGGACGAGGTCTGGTCGCAGGTTGGTAGCTGCGATTTCAACTGGGAAGGAAAGCCTCTGGCCTAGGTCAACCCGCATTTCCCAGTCTCTGGCTGCGCTCAGTGAGCATGAGTTGAGAGGCGAGGTGGTAGTCTTCCGTTTCTCCCCTTCCCGGATGAACAATTGGATTTGCGGGAATGTTAGCTGGGCATTGATAGGCATGGCATTGGTGGTAACTCTCTTGCACTCGAGTGCAGCTGCCAAACACCTCAGCACCTGGTTGTGTCGCCAGGTGTATCTGCCTTGTGTTAGGCTGGTCTTACAACCGACCAGGATGTGCTTGAGGTTTGCTGGAACTGCACACAGGTGGCAGGCTGGATCCTCTCCCAGCCAAAGATTTAAGTTTATGGGAGAGGGAAGGACATCATATGTGGCTCTGATAATAAAGCTCAACACACTTGACTCCATGTTCCACAGCTCACTCCATGTGATCTTCCTCCTCTCAATGCCATCCCACCTCATCCAGCGGCCTTGCTTCACGAGATATTGCTTTGGCACACCTGGCTGCTTCTTCTTGGCGGCGCACCTCCTCCACCACCAGGTGCCGACGTTCAACTGGAGTAGCCTTTTGCCAGGTAGGTTTCATTGCTCCCAGGCCAAAGCCCCCTCGGCCTTGTTGGACATGGCCCACTATGTCCTGGTGTCGGAGGGCAGATTTTGCGTCCTGTACCACTGCTGCTGGAGTCCATTTCTTCCCTGTTGCTAGGGTTGGAGCGACACCTCTAACTATTGGGTCCCGGGATTCTGTTAGTGTCTGTTAGATATAGAACGACGAAATGAAAGGTATACAATGATTAAGGAAGTCAAGTCAAGTTTATTTGTCACATACACATACACGATGTGCAGTGAAATGAAAGTGGCAATGCCTGCGGATTGTGCAAAAAAAGAATTACAGTTACAGCATATAAATAAAGTTAATACAGAGAAGACTAAATTTAGTCCCTGGAGTTATAACAGTCCTGATGGCCTGTGGGAAGAAACTCCGTCTCATCCTCTCTGTTTTCACAGCGTGACAGCGGAGGCGTTTGCCTGACCGTAGCAGCTGGAACAGTCCGTTGCTGGGGTGGCAGGGGTCCCTCATAATCTTGCTTGCTCTCGATCTACACCTCCTGATGTATAGGTCCTGCAGGGGGACGAGTGTAGTTCCCATGGTGCGTTCTGCCGAACGCACTACTCTCTGCAGGGCCTTCCTGTCCTGGGCAGTGCTGTTCCCAAACCAGACTGTGATGTTGCCGGACAGGATGCTCTCTACAGCCCCAGAGTAGAAGCATTGAAGAGTAGAAGAGTAGAAGTGGTCCATTGTTAGCTGTGGACTTGGTGATAACGAGTTATTCAGACAATGAGACTCACCAGGATGTCGGTGAAACTAGTACAAAGACTAGGGTGTGGGAGGGACAGGGAAAGAGGGGATGCAAGGGTTGCGTGAAGTTAGAAAAATCAATATGCTTACCATTGGGTTGTACGCTGCCCAAGCGAAATATGAGGCGCTGTTCCTCCAATTAGCGTTTGGCCTCACTGTGACTGTGGAGGAGGAGAAGGACAGAACGGTCAGTGTGGGAGTGGGAAGGGGGGTTAAAGTGTTTGCAGCCGGGAGATCGCGTAGGTCCAGGCGGATTGTGGCTACCACTCTGCCTGAAATACCTCCATTGGAGAAACGGAGGATTCATCTCCAACACGTGACCATGTTGTGCAATTAAACATGTGAGTTCTTCAGGAGAGGGCTGAACTGCAGCTTCGTCTGGGTCGCACGAGGATTACTTGGCAACAGGAGCGACACCTCTGACTGACTGAATGTTGATATCCTTTCTATTGGAATTTCGCAGAGACTTGGGAATCATTTCCACAATTTACTAGGCATTTCTACAAACGCTTAAACTTGTACCTGACACAGAAAAAGAAACAAATTCTCAAAGGTCCCGTTGGATTATGGTTGAAACTTTAGCTAAACCAATACCACAGTAAAATAAAATAAAGATCATTTTACCAGTTACAATTTAAATATTTTTTAAGCAAGTTCCACGATGCCCGGAAATTGCACCTCACTGCATTTTTGCTTTTGAAACAGTCTTCTGCTCGTCCACACACTGTTTGATAAAGCCACATAAAGAGCAAGAACTTCAACTGCAAGCTTCACAGAGCAGTGTCGTGGGGATTTGCAATCCACAACTGACATGACCAGTTCTGCCAACATCGGGAAGTTGCTGCCGCGCTAATAAGAATGGGCTGATCCCTGAAGTGATCTTGCAGGCGTTTCGGGGTGTCGAGTATCCATTGGGAAATTTGTCTTCTCGATTCTCTGCGGGATTTTCATTCTCCCTATCACTTCTTTTTCCAAGAGAGAATTTCCTGCTCTTGGCATCAACTCTGCGCTGCATTCTTTGGCCTCACTGAGATCCTGGACTTTCCACAATGTCACGTACAACCTCCCACGTGGGCCCTGGCTGGTTTTCTCAAGGAGGACACGTTCCTGGCCACTTTCAACTTCACCACCAACATTAATCCTGCACTCAAGTTCACTTGGGCCATCTCCGACACCTCCCTCCCCTTTCTTGATCTCACAGTCTCCAACACACGAAATAAGACTATTGACTGACGTCTATTACAAACCCACTGACTCCCACAACTATCTCGACTACACTTCTTCCCACCCTGCTTGCTGCAAAGACTCTGTCCCCTACTGCCAATTCCTCCGTCTATGCCGCATCAGTGCCCAAGGTGAGGTGTTCCATATTAGAACATCTGAGATGTCCTCATTCTTTAGGGAACGGGGTTCCCCTCTCCCAACATAAATGAGGCCCTCACTCGTGTCTCCTCAGTACTCCACAGCTCTACCCTTGCTCCCCCTACCACTAGTCGCAACAGAGACTGAGTCCTCCTACTCCTTACCTTCCACCCCATCAGCTGTCGCATACAACACATCTATTTACTAAAACTCTTGCTTGTTTGTTTGTTTGTTTGTTCCTGACCTACAGCCAAAACGGTACACGATAGTGCGACAATTTTAGGCCCACCTTACTCACCGTCGTCCCTTTGGTGCTAATGGAAGAGGTTTCATTGAAATCGGTGTTATATTTTTTAAGTTATTCACATTTTAAAGTTTAAATCTATCTCCTAGGTAGGGAGGGGGGAGGGAGGGAGAGAGGGAGGGGTTGGAGGGAGTGGGGGAGGAGGGGAGGGGGGAGGAGGGAGGATAAGGGGGGTTGAGGGTGATGTAGTGGGGGGGAGGGGATGGGGAGGGGAGGGGGAGGAGGGAGGGGGTGGGGAAGGGAGGGAGGGGTGGAGGGAGGGGGAGGGGGAGGGGGACGGGAGGGGGTGGAGGGAGGTGGAGGGGAAAGAGAGGGGGAGAGGAGGGGTGAGGGAAGGAGGGAGAGGGGAGGAGGGAGGGAGGGAGGGAGGGGGGGATGGGGAGGGGGGAGGAGAGGGTGCTGTACCAATGCAGGAGAGGTTTGGGCCCAATGGGTCCACTTGGTCTAGTAATCCTCCGAAATTTTCCGTCACCTCCAACAGGATTCCACAACTAGCTACATTTTCCCATCTCCACTCCTTTCCACCTTCCCTAGAGACCGTTCCCTCCACAACTCCCTGGTTAACTCATCCCTTCCCACCAAAACCACCCCCTCCCCAGGTACCTTTGCCTGCAACTGCAGGAGATGCAACACCTGTCACCATACCTCCTCCCTCGACTCTGTCCAGGGACCCCGACTGTCCTTTCAGGTCAGGCAGAAGTTCACTTGCACCTCCTCCAACATTATCTACTGTATCCATTGTTCAAGATGTAGACTCTTCTACATCGGCGAGACCAAACACAGACTGGCCGATGGTTTCGCCAAACACCTTCGCTCAGCCCGCCTGAACCTACCTGATCTCCCGGTTGCTGGACACTTTAATTCTCCTTCCCATTCCTGCACAGACCTTTCTGTCCTAGGTCTCCTCCATTGTCAGAGTGAGGCTAAAAGCAAATTGGAGGAACAGCATCTCATATTTTGCTTGGGCAGCTTACAGCCCAGTGGTATGAATATTGATTTCTCTAACTTCAGGGAGACCCTGCATTCCCTCTCTCTCTCTATCCCTCCCCCACCCAAGTTGCACTAGCTTCTCATTTTTATCCTACAAACAGCTTGCAATGGCGTGTTTCCTTTATCATCGTAACTTTTTTGCATATATTTCATTCATTGTTCTTTATCTCTCCCTTCCGCTTCTTGGGGCCCCCCTCGGTCATGGCTGACCATGGGTGATGCATCCTAGTTGGCTGCTTGCTCCACACCTCGGCTAGAGCAGCGTCGCTTGTGGCTGAAGAGACCAATGCGGGAGTGACAGTCTCTGTTGCAAAGGTCACATTTGTGTGTGGTCTCTGGTCTGTTGAAGTTGCTGCGCTCCTTTCTGCGTGCCCGCTTGTCTGCCGCTGCGTTCATCAGTTTCTCTTCCCCCGTTTAGAGTTGTTGGTTCAGGGTACCTCTCCACCTCGTACGGTCTGCTGCAAGGCTCTCCCAGGACTCCACATCGACGTCGAGTGCCTTCAAATCTTTCTTGCAGACATCCTTGTAACGTAGCTGGGGGCGGCCGATGGTTCTCCTCCCAGATGTCAGCTCTCCATAGAGGATGTCTTTTGGAATACGGCCATCCTCCATGCGGTGGACATGGCCCAGCCACAGCAGCCTGCGCTGCCTGAATAGAGTGTACATACTGGGAAGGCCAGCGCGAGACAGAATCTTGGTGTTGGACACTCTGTCTTGCTAGGATATACCCAGGATACGGCGGATGCTTCTAAGGTGGAAGGTGTTGAGTCTTCTCTCCAGTCTGGCATATGTAATCCATGTCTCACTGCCGTACAGCAGCGTGCTGTTGACACAGGCATTGTAGACTGCTATCTTTGTCTTCACTGTCAGCTTTGGATTGGTCCACACTCGAGTTGTGAGGCGAGCAAGAGTTGTAGCTGCCTTCCCGATCCTCTTGTCAATCTCTGTGTCCAAGGAGAGGTTGTTGGTGATGGTGGAGCCGAGGTACGTGAACTGAGGGACGACATCGAGTTTGTAGTTGTCGATGGTGATGACAGGCGGTGCCTCTGTATCCTGTCCCAGGACGTTCGTCTTCTTCAGGCTGATGGTCAGCCCAAAGTCAGCCCAAGCCCGATAGAAGCGGTCCATCAGTGACTATAGTTCCTGCTGGGTGTGGGACACAACTGCTGCGTCATTGGCGAACAACATGTCTCTGATGAGAGCTTCATGTACATTTGTCTTGGCTCGGAGGCGGGTGAGGTTGAAGAGCTTGCTGTCTGATCTAGTACGCAGGTAGACCCCCTCTGTTGCCGTGCCGAAGGCATGTTTTAGGAGCAGAGCGAAGAAAATCCCAAAGAGTGTGGGAGCGAGGACGCAGCCTTGTTTGACGCCACTGCAGATGTCGAAGGGCTCCGAGAAACTGCCATTGAACTGCACTGTCCCCTTCGTGTTGATGTGGAAGGATTCTATCATGCTCTGCAGTTTTGGTGGGCAGCCGATCTTTGGGAGAGCCTTGAATAGGCCATCTCTGCTGACGAAGTCAAACGCCTTGGTGAGGTCAATGAAAGCAATATACAGGGGCATCCGCTGTTCTCTGCACTTCTCCTGGAGCTGGCGAAGGGAGAAGACCATGTCTACTCCAGCTCAGGAACCGCACTGTGACTCTGGGTAGACACGTTCTAGTCTTTGCTTGGGTCATCTTTATCTCTCCGTATCATCTATATCTCTATATCTCTCGTTTCCCTTATCCCTAACCAGTCTGAAGAAGGGTCTCAACCCGAAACATCACCCATCCTTTCTCTCCAGAGATGCTGCCTGTCCCGCCCAGTTACTCCAGCTTTTTGTGTCTATCTTCAACTTCCTACCCTCAAACTGGCTGAACCCGATATTTGACCCAAGGGACTGCAGGTGCTGGTTTACAAAAAAGATTAAAAGTACTGGAGTAACTCAGCAGGTCAAACAGCATCTCTGGAGAACATGGATAGGTCATGCCCTCCAGAAATGCTGCCTGACCTGCTGAGTTACTCCAGCACTTTTTGAACCTGACACTGCTGGTTATAGTTGTTGTTGTTGTTGTTGTTGTTCGTCCTTCGGGTTCGAAGATGACCATTGTTGTGATATTGCTGGGACTACTTTGTGTATCCAAGAACTACCACGAAGTACAACAACCATAACTTCACTTTCAGTTGGAGGATTGGTGACTGTGGGTCCGGAAGTGACTGGTGAGGCCAATCCGGGCCCGGAAGTCACGCCCACACGTAGGACACAAGTGGATGGGTGCTGCAGTGGAAGTGGAGGTAGCCCGGGCCTTGCGCGCGGTGCGTTTCCTCTGGGCCTCTGCAGTGCGTCTGTTCTCTGCTGCACGGGCTCCTGTGGTGAGCTTGCTACGCCAGGTTGGACGGTCCAGAGAAAGAGACTCCCAAGTGCTGAGGTTGATGTGCTACCAGTTCTTGCCCTTCCCAACATTCAGCACCTCAGGGGCAATCTTTAAAGGGGGCTTTTAAACAGGCATACCACAATACTAACAGTATTGGAATATGTTGCTACTCATTGAATGGAAGGTGCATGGGTGAATGTAGGGATGGACTTGGAAGACTGGTGAAGAATTTAGGGCGGTACGATGGCGTAGCAGTAGAGCTATTGCTTTACAGCGCCAGAGACCCAGGTTCAATCTTGACCACGGGTGTTTGTCTGCACGGAGTTTGTACGTTCTCCCCGTGACCACGGGGGTTTTCTCCGGGTGCTCCGGTTTCCTCCCACACTCCAAAGACGTGCAGGTTTGTAGGTTAATTGGCTTGGTGTAATTGTTAAAAAAATGTCCCTAGTGTGTGTCGGGTGCTGTTAATGTGTGGGGATCGCTGGCCAGTGAGGACTCGGTTTGCCGAAGGCCCTGTTTCCGCACTGTATCTCTAAGCTAAACTAGAACACCGTCTACAAGAGGCATGCTCGTTGTGCGAAGGGCACGGAAATCATCTGGACAGTCCTGGTGTAGATCACCACGCTCTACAAATGCCCACACTTTAGGGAAAGCCTGCAATGTCAAGAAATACCTGTGCAAAGTTCAGAGAGTGGTTGAAGGTTATTCTCCTTGAGTATGGGAGTTGGGTGGCTTCCATCAAGCACTGGTGGAGTTTGGTTGTACATCATGTTTGAGGTGTGCAGAGCGTCTAGCTTCAATGATGTATGACATTCCATCTCAGTATGCCTCCTACCAGTCGGTATTCCTTACACTGAAAATAGGCACAAGAAGGGTCTCGACCCGAAACATCACCCATTCCTTCAATCCAGAGTTGATGCCTGTCCCACTGGGTTACTCCAACATTGTGTGTCTATCTTCGATGTACACCAACACCTGTAGTTCCCTCCAACACATGGTGTTGTTACACTTTTCTTTTCCAAAGGCAAGTGATGCTGCATCATAAATGACCATTTTCAAGGATTTCCAGGCTTCGTTGGCATTCCTCGGAGGGTCCAGAGTTGGGAGTTGGGAGTTGAGAGTTGGGAGTTGGGAGTTGGGAGTTGAGAGTTGGGAGTTGAGAGTTGAGAGTTGAGAGTTGGGAGTTGGGAGCTGGGAGTTGAGAGTTGAGAGTTGAGAGTTGAGAGTTGGGAGTTGGGAGTTGGGAGTTGGGAGTTGGGAGTTGGGAGTTGAGAGTTGGGAGTTGGGAGATGAGAGTTGGGAGTTGGGAGTTGGGAGTTGGGAGTTGAGAATTGAGAGTTGGGAGTTGGGAGTTGAGAGTTGCTTGGGTGAGCAGTTCTGAGCAATGGTGACTTTCACCCACATTATTGGAGATGTTGATATGGGTCTGGTCTTTTCTGATTGGACGTATGTATCTTACATGGGAGTAGCGTCACCTGGCTATTGATGAGTGATGGCCAGTATTGCAATTGACACTGCACTGCGATCACTGCACTGTGTTTGGGGCAGCAGGTACTCAGCAACATTTCCAACCTTTGCTTGCTCGAAGGACCTTGGGGCTGGGTGAGATTAATGAAGCTCCATGCACCCACAATGAGGCAAGAGAAGGCCAGCAGCAGAGTGCCTGTGGCCTGGGTGAATAATGCAACTGGAGGCCAGACACTTACATTGTCTGTGCAAGTGTGGACAGCTGGCCGCAATGCAGAGAGGAAAATCAATTGAGAAAAACTATCAAGCTGCAGTCCTGAAAGATTTAAGCGTGGTTTGTGGTTAAGTCATGTCTGGCGAGCTGACACACACGGTAGGTTAAATACTGCGGCTCTTATTTCAGACTTCGGAAGACAATGCCTCTCCTATATGTCAGACAAGACTTTAGTGATCTCATATCCACGGAGCAAAGAGTTGCTCCACATTCCCACCAGGCTCTGGATCATCGAAAATACAATCAGGTTTTATTGCTGTTGAGCAAGACTATTCATGTGATGACCTGCCAAACACCTTCCGCTCTCATGGATCTTGGCAGCCCTGACCCCCCCCTCCATCCCCCCCCCCCCCCCCCCTGCTTTCTGTCAGCCAAGATTTACAATCTGATATTAGAATTGGGATTAAAGAGAAGTGAGAAAGAGAGAAAAAGAGAAACGGTCCCATGAATATTTTTAATGGTAGGAATGTTGTGAAAGTTCTCCTGGGAAATCCAATGCTCAGGTTTGAAGACGATCGCGGCTGTCCAATATATGTCCCCAAGCCTCAGCATCAGAATATAACTGCGCGCTAATTTACCGTACAGAGCCATTACTGACGGCACTCCTTATTTTAATTTCCAAAAATAAACGTTATTCATAATAAAAAATAGATACAATACAAAAACTGTGCAAACCCCCCCCCTGACATTCTCAGCGGCCTTACATACAGTATATTAATTAGCATTGTATTTAGTAGTATTCACAAAACTATCATTACACCAGGCACACTTGCCACTCATGTGACCCCCGGGGTGATATATCCCTTCCCTTGTTTGAGGGGCGTCTCCACCACACGCTGCCCCCCAGTGTCCAGCTGTGGAAGGACCCTAGACTGTGGTCCTCCCCCACAGAGCCTTGGTGTTGACTGCTGCACTGAGATTCAGTGTGTCCCTCAACACGTGCTCCTGCAGACTGGAGCGGGCCAGTGTGCAACATTACCTGATGGGTATCTCGCTCGGCTGGGAGGCCGACAAAGCTCGGGCTAGGTGAGATCTTGGTGCTTGTTGGTGAGTTCTGGCGACGAGGCATTTCACTAGACAAAGCAGGCAGTGTCAGGGAACCACGCCACAGGATCCATCGAGTCCCTATTCTGCAATGTCCTCTCCCCTGCGGACGTGGTCAAAGGTGTTGGTCCGGAAGAACCTGTCCACTAAGGACAGATGTTGCGGCAATGTCCAGCTGACTGATATATTGCGTGGCACCTGTGCCAGGCCCATCCGTCGCAACACCGGGGACAGGTAGAACCTCACTTGGTGCCCACGAGCTTTGTCTCTGCACACAGCCTGATGCAGCGACACACGAAGGTGGCCATCAGGATGAGGGCGACGTTGGGCACACTCTTGCCCCCACTGTCTGCCCACTTGTGCATCATGACCCATTGGACCAGCTCTCAACCCCAGATACTGTCCCTTGCAACTACAGGAGATACAACACCTGCCCTTATACCTCCTCCCTCGACAGTCTTTTCAGGTTAGGTTGAGGTTCGCTTGCACCTCCGCCAACCTCATCTACTGTATCCGTTGTTCAAGGTGTGGACTGTTATACATCGGCGAGACCTAACGTGGATGGGGTGATTGTTTCGCTGAGTACCTTTGCTCAGTCCGCCTGAATCTACCTGATCTCCCGGTTGTCAAACACTTTAATTCCCCCTCCCATTCCCGCACTGACCTTTCTGTCCTGGGCCTCCTGCTTTGCCATAGTGACGCCAAATGCAAATTGGAAGAACAGCATCTCATAGTTCATTTTGGCAGCTTACAACCCAGTGACAACCCAGATGAATATTGATTTCTCTAACATCAAGTAACCCCTGCATTTCCTCTCTCTCTCCGTCCCTCCCCCAACCAAGTCGTACCAGCTTCAAAGTCGTCTGGTTGAGTCTCATTGTCTATATTCGTTCTCACCTAGCCCACAGCTAACAATGGCCTGTTTCCTTTATCATCATAACTTTTTTGCTTATCTTTCATTCATATGTTTCATATCTCTCTACATCACAGTCTATATCACTCATTTCCCTGTCCCGTTACTCTCAGTCTGAGAAAGGGTCTCGACCCGAAACGTCACCTATTCCTTTTGTCCAGAAATGCTGTCTGACCCGCTGAGTTACTCCAGCTTTTTGTGTCCATCTTCGGTTTAAACCAATATCTGCAGTTCTTTCCTACACATTTATTAACTGCGGATCTTTTCATAAAATACATCAGCCGCCGAAAAAAACTGCTTTGTGAGAAGTGACCATGGTGAACTATCGTACGGCTTGGATCGATGAAAGCAGATCCTTGCAGCATCTACCTGATGGGTTGAATGGCCTCCTTCTTAGTTTTTTTTTAGATTTAGAGATACAGCGCAGATACAGGCCCTTCGGCCCACCGGGTCTGCGCCGCCCAGCGATCCCCACACATTAACACTATCCTACACCCACTAGGGACAATTTTTTTAAAACATTTGCCCAGCCAATGTACGTCTGGAGTGTGGGAGGAAACCGAAGATCTCGGAGAAAACCCACGCAGGTCACGGGGAGAACGTACAAACTCTGTACAGTACAGCACCCGTAGTCAGGATCGAACCTGAGTCTCCGGCGCTGCATTCGCCATAAGGCAGCAACTCTACCGCTGCGCCACCGTTCTGGCCTTTAAGAGTCTGTATTTCGGTATATAACCTGTATAGGTTGCCTTCAGAAAGGCAAAAATCTGCAGAGTTCCATTGTCTTATAAATTGAATGAAGTAATATCGTTTATTTCAATGCTATGTGACTAAGGCTACACTTTGCACAGAGGTAACATAATAACAGCCAACGTCTGGTCGTTTCACATTAATTCGACCAGGCACATCCTGTTGTGAGACGTGCTTTTGTGTCAAATATGATTTCCACGTCATACTTTCATCATATCACGTCATTCCCTTGTGTAAAGCCTGCTTCCAATGCAATACTTTCAGAACTGGTGAAACGATCTCATAATCATAATTTGTGCTGAGTGCATTTTGTGTTTAAATGGCTGTGCAAAGTTGATTTGGGGAAAGTTGAACTGGTTAAATCAGCACAATGAAATGAAATTTTCAGAACATGCAGCCAATAGGTGTTGCATTCAGATTGCCAATGTGCTCTCTCTATCCTGATTGCGGGGGTGCGGGCGTAGAAGGCCTTGTATCGTCTGCCCGATGGTAGAAGTTCGAACAGACTGTTGCAGGGGTGTGAAGAGTCTTTGTGGATGCTGGTGGCTTTTCTGAGGCATCATGTGTTGTAGATGCCCTCCAAGGCTGGTAGCTGTGTTCCGATGGTCCTCTGAGCTCTATAGACTACCTGTTGAAGAGCTTTCCTCAGTTTCCTTAGTTTCAGCTGCTGCTGCATTCCTCTCTGGTCAGGGACTCCTGGTGTGTATGATTACATTTAAGACCTGAGTTCAGCATGTTATACACAGTTGTGCCAGACACTGCCATTTAGCTGAGAGTTACTGCTTTCCTTAAAGGATCTTGTGCTGAACTGATAGTGTTATGTCCGTTCAGTTGCTTGTACAGCAGCTTTCCAACAAAACTGCGGTCAATGCCCTGAACATTAAGATAGGCATTAAATGCTGGAGTAACTCAGCGGGACAGGCAGCATCTCTGGAGAGAAGGAATGGGTGACGTTTCGGGTCGAGACCCTTCTTCAGATATTACTGTTTCTCTCTCCACCCATGCAGCTTGATCTGCTAAATATTGACAAGTTTTCGGTAGGCAGAGATTTAATGTGAAGAAAAGGATGAATTCTAACAACAAAAAAATTGTCAGTAGCATGTTGGAATTCTTGGGGAACTTGAGATGAAAGATCAGACTCGACCGTTCATCTGCACATAGAACAAGAGGAAAGGGCTTGACAGGATGGATGCAAGGGATGGTGCTTCCTCTGAATCTAGAACATAGAACAGTACAGCACAGGAGCAGGCCCTATTGCCCAAGGTGTCTGTGCTGACCATGATGACAATTTAAACTGTACATCGGCCTGCACCTGGTCTATATCCCTCCACTTACTGGCTGTAATGTAATATAAATATTTCTTAAACATTAAAGATTGACACAAAATGCTGGAGTAACTCAGTGGAACAGACAGCATCTCTGGAGAGAAGGAATGGGTGACGTTTCAGGTCGAGACCCTTCTTCAGACTGAGTCAGGTAAACGAGAGATATAGACAGTGATATAGAGTGATATAGAACAAAGAAATGAAAGATTGGTCGTTATCACACTTTACATTCTCTTTGTACCCTTCCATATCTCCAGTTTCCCTCTCCTCTGACTCTCAGTCTGAAGGGTCTCGACCAGAAACGTCGCCCATTCCTTCTCTCCAAAGATGCTGCCTGTTCTGCTGAGTTACTCCAGCATTTTGTGTCTATCCTTGGTGTAAACCAGTATCAGCAGTTCCTTCCTACGCACTTCTGAAACATTGTTATTGTATCTACTCCCACCACTATCCTTGGCTGCGCCTTCGGACTGACTCTCTAAGTTCTGGGCTGTTCACAGGTGTACACTCTCAGATGGACATCAAGTGCTCCTGGAAGACCATCACTTCAGTGAAAGATGCTCTTTGGTCTGTCCAAACCTTGTTGGTCTTCCAGCATAGAGAGATGTCCGTTGGAATGTGGCCCATTGGCCCGCTGCAGACTGCAGGAGTATGTGCTGAGGGACGCACTGAAGCTCGGTGCAGCCAACACCAAGGCTCTGTGGGGGAGGACCACAGTCTAGGGTCCTTCCCCTGCTGGACGGTGAAGGGCAGAGACCGGTGGGGACACCTCTCAAATTGGGGAAGGGATATTGCCCCTAGGAGTCACGGGTGGAAGGGGTGTTTTGTGTAAACGCAGATGCAAACTTTACTGAGTATGACACTATTTTTTTTTTTAATTTAGAGATACAGCACAGAAACAGGTCATTCAGCCCACCAAGTCCGCACCGACCAGTGGTCCCCGCACAGTAACACTATCCTACACACACACTAGGGAAAATTTGCATTTTATACCAGGCTAATTAACCTACAAACCTGTACATCTTTGGACTGTGGGATGAAACCAAAAATCTCAGAGAAAATCACGCGGTCACGGGGGGGATCCTACAAACTTTGTACAGACAGCAGGATCGAACCCGGGTCTCTGGCGCTGAAAGTGCTGTAAGGCAGCAACTCTACCGCTGTGCCACCGTGCCGCAAAATTGAATGTGTAGTCACCGAAAACGTGTGAAGAGGTTTTAACATGTTTTTTGATTTGTAAGTTTTTTATTATGAATAAAGTTTATTTTCTAAATATTAAAAAACACTCACTGTGTGAAAAGTCTGTTTGGTATATGTCCTTTAAGCTTCCACCCCCTCATGTGAAATCTATGCTCTCTTGCTGAGGTGTCTGTAGACAGGAGCCACTGTTTCAAGGTAAGGAGCTAATCCTTCAGGATGTCTAAATCCAAGGTGTAACGAATTTGCAGGACTGTATCAGAATTGATAAAATAGCATTGACCTGAACTATTCACTCTTTCTCTCTTCACAGATGCTGCCTGATTTCCATTTTGTGGGGCCAAGTGTTGAGGGACTGACACCTGTCTCAGCAGATGATTCATTGGAATTACCCGTCTAACATGGATATCCGTGAGAGATCACATGATTCAAATAATTCAGTGAACAAAGATACCAAATGCTCAAATACACATTGAGTATAAGAAAATAACTGCAGATGCTGGTTGGTACAAATCGAAGGTATTTATTCACAAAATGCTGGAGTAACTCAGCAGGTCAGGCAGCATCTCAGGAGAGAAGGAATGGGTAACGTGTCGGTCGAGACCCGAAACGTCACCCATTCCTTCTCTCCCGAGATGCTGCCTGACCTGCTGAGTTACTCCAGCATTTTGTGAATAAATACACATTGAAGTCAATTGTTAACTGTGTGGGAAGGAACTGCAGATGCGGATTTATAACGAAGATAGACACAAAAAGCTGGAGTAACTCAACATCTCTGGAGAAAAGGTATCAGCCAACATCTCTGGAGAAAAGGTATAGATGGCGTTTCGGGTCGAGACCCTTCTTCAGACTGATAGTCAGGGGAAAGGGAAATGAGAGATATAGACGGTGATATAGAGAGATACAGAACAAATTAATGAAAGATATGCCAAATAGTACCGATGAACAAGGAAACAGGCATTGTTACCTGTGGCTAGGTGAAACCGAGTCACAGACAACGAGACTCAACAAGACGGCTTTGAGGTCTCGACCCGAAACGTCACCCATTCCTTCTCTCCTGAGATGCTGCCTGACCTGCTGAGTTACTCCAGCATTTTGTGAAACCTTCGCTTTGAAGTTGTTGATTTGAAATTGTTAACTGGTTGTACAATTCGATGTTGGCAATAGTCTGTATAGATTGATGTCTTATTTACTCTATATAAGCCCTATATAATTTCAGACACCACAAATAAATGTTTCCTCACACCCCTTTGTTCCAAAGAACACAACCTGAGCTTAACCTATCTAATTGTTGCTACAAGGTTAGTGTTGGCAAGACTTCCCTGTGCCCAACCTGGACTCACACCAATTTCTTCCCTTCCCCTTCCACTTATCTTCTTGCCACTGGGTTCACAATTCTCAACCCTTCGATCCACATCTCATATCTTTTGCGTTTTCATCTCTAGCGTTTGTGCAACCATCTACCTATCAACCCCCGAAGATCACGGAGAAAACCCACACAGGTCACGGGGAGAACGTACAAACATTAATGATTTGGACGAGGGGATT
Source organism: Rhinoraja longicauda (assembly GCF_053455715.1). Taxonomy (NCBI): domain Eukaryota; kingdom Metazoa; phylum Chordata; class Chondrichthyes; order Rajiformes; family Arhynchobatidae; genus Rhinoraja; species Rhinoraja longicauda. The sequence continues at coordinate 4,855,065 of NC_135967.1, read as the reverse complement.
GAGGCTTTGACGCCATTTTTGCGGATGATACGAAAATAGGTGGAAAGGCAGTGAAGAGAATGCAGAGACTCTGCTGAAGGACACGTTGGGAGAGTGGGCAGAGAAGTGCAGATGGAATATAGTGCAGCAAAGTGCATGCATTTTGGTAGTCGGAATAAAGGTGTAGACTATTTTCTTAATGGGGAGAGAATCTAGAAATCAGAGGTGCAAAAGGACTTGGGAGTGCTTGTGCAGGATTCCCAAAAGGTTATTCTGCAAGTCAAATCGGTAGTAAAGAAAGCAAACTCAATGCTAGCATTTATTTCAAGGGCTTGTATACAAAAACAGGGATGTAATGCTGTGGTTTTATAAGGCACAGGTAAGGCCGCATTTGGAATATTGTGAGCAATTTTGGGCACCATATCTGAGAAAGGATGTGCTGGCTCTGGAGAGGGTTCAGAGTAGGTTTACGAGAATGATCCCAGGTATGAGTAGGCTAACCTATGATGAGCGTTTGTTGGGACGGTACTCGCTGGAGATTAGAAGAATGAGGGAGGACCTCATTGAAACATACAGAATAGTGAAAGGCCTGGATATAGTGGATGTGGAGAGGATGTTTCCACTAGTGGGAGAGTCTAGGACTAGAGGTCATAGCCTCAAAATAAAAGGATGTTCTTTTAGGAAGGAGATGAGGAGAAATTTATTTAGTCAGAGGCTGATGAATCTGTGGAAATCTTTGCCACAGAAGGCTGTGGAGGCCGTCAGTGGATATTATTAAGGCAGAGTTCGATAGATTCTTGATTAGTACAGGTGTCAGAGGATATGGGGAGAAGGCTAGAGAATGGGGCTAGGAGGGAGAGATAGATCAGCCATAATTGAATGATGGAGTAGACTTGATGGGCCGAATGGCCTAATTCTGCTCCTATCACTTATGACCTTATGACCTAACCTTAATATTTGTAGTCAATCCCCAGATATCAGTCTGAAGAAGGGTCTCGACCCGAAGCGTCACCCATTCCTTCTCTCCTGAGATGCTGCCTGACCTGCTGAGTTACTCCAGCATTTTGTGATCCTTTTGATTTGAACCAGCATCTGCAGTTATTTTCCTACACACCCTGTAGTCAATGATGCATTCACTGATGCGCCCACCAGTGGTGTAAGGCTTCAGTGGGCACCTCTTGCTTCTTCCCCAGGGACCCTTGAACAGGGACGTGGTCACAGAAGAGGAGCAAGCAGCCAGCTGAACAAACTCCTTGATAACTCTTTGAGTAGGTTGGTAGGAATGTGTGATATTAGCCAGCTGAAAACACAATATGCCCAGGCCTGATGGGCTTTTGACTTAATTAAAATTGATGACTTTTGGTATTTGGTCTGTTGTGTTAGTGCTTCCGGTTGAAGGAAAATCAGCCAGGGGTTTTCTCCTGATTATCTGCTGATCTTTGCTGGAACATGCAGGTCCGTGGACATTCAACACGGACAGGACTCTGCTTCATTCTGGCTGCCCCCCCACATGTGACCAATCTGACAACTATCACCATCAAAACCCATACTTGGTCGATGGCAGCTCGAGGCACCTTAGCCTTTCGTGTTACAGAGCGGCACAGTGGCACAGCGATGGAGCTGCAGCCTCACGGCAACAGAGATCCCGGTTCGATCCTGACCACTGGAGCTCTCTGTGTGGAAGTTGTACTTTCTCCCTGTGACCAAGTGGGTTTTCTCCGGGCGCTCCGGGTTCCTCCCACGTTCTAAAGGCGAGCAGGTTTGTAAGTTAGTTGATTTCTGTAAATTGACTCCTCGTGTGGAGTACGTAATACTAGTGTATGGGTGAGTGATGGCCGGCCTAGACTCGGTGGGCCGAAGGGCCTGTTTCCACGCTATATCTCTAAACTAACACTAAGAATGCCCACGGCCTCCCACACAGGCCTTCATCCTTGCTGGGTCCAACATTTCAGTTGCATTTTCCACGTCCCCACTTAAAATTTGAAAACAGTATCAGCAGTTTGGCTGGAGTGAACTGAGGGAATGTGTGACATTCAGTTGTGACTTGACATCATCTGCCTCTTTATAAAACAAGCTGATGTTAAAAGCGTATATAAAATCATGGGGGGGGGGTAGACAGGATGGTTGCACAGCATGCTTTGCCCAGAATAAGGGAAGCAAGGACCAGAGGACGTACGTTTTAGGTGAGAGGGGCAAGATTTAATAGGAACCTGAGGGACAACCTTTTCACTCAGTGGGTAGTGAGAATATGGAATGAGATGCCGGAGAAGATAGTTGTGGCAGGTACAATAGCAGCATTTAAAAGACACTTGGGCATGTGCATGGGTTGGAAAACTAAAGGAATATGGGCCAAACATGGGCAAATGGGACTAGCTAAGATGGGACATCTTGGACAGCAGAGATGAGTTGAGCGAAAGGGCCCGTTTCCGTGTTGTAGACTCGACAACCCTATGAGCAGATTTCAGTATTGGAGACGAGAAGACATGGAAGGCCATAGTTTTATGCTTTTTTATGCTTCTTTATCCAATCTCACCAAGGATTGAGAGATGGAGACTGGAGTTGATTTCATTGTTTCAGAAGGGCGGGAGAAGGTGATCAAGTATGGGCTTTCTAGGCTCAACGTTTGCTGGAATATACAAGCCTGTCAGTCTTCAATACAGACAGGACTAGGTTCTTTTTGCTGTGCAACAAATTTGTCCCCAATCTGACAACTGTCACTGTGTAAACTCTCACAAACAGTGCTCATGTAAGTCAAGTGTCAGTCGTGTTAGTTTCTTGATAGACACAAAAAGCTGGAGTAACTCAATGGGACAGGCAGCATCTCTGGAGAGAAGGTTCTTGTGCTTCTATGTTCCTGTTAGAATGATATTTCAAAAAGGATACAAGAGAGACAATAAATCAGATCAACCTCAATGATTTATTAACTTATTGAATTTAAAAGAAATATGATCTATTATCGAAGGTATTTATTTCACAAAATGCTGGAGTAACTCAGCAGGTCAGGCAGCATCTCAGGAGAGAAGGAATGGGTGACGTTTCGGGTTGAGACCCTTCTTCATCTATTATCTGTGTGTGTGTCGTGTTTACAGGCTTGTTAGACTGCTGCAAGTAAGGATGTCATTGTTCCCTTCTCAGTACATATGACAATCAAACACTTCACAAACACATTTGGTTATTTTTCCTTCTTGAAGGCATAAATGTTGCTGAGAAATATGAATCCTCCTGTTTCAAGGTAAACATTCCAATCATTCTTTTCATTAACAATTGCTGAGCCTGACATGTATTGCTATTTAGTTCTAATTAAAATAAATCCCCTGAGAGAAATTAAAAATAATAATTTTCCATGAATCTAATTGCTCATTCTCGATCAGAGATGTCAAGTGCAGAGGAAATGCCTGGGACATTGATTGACCTTCAATCTTAATGAAAGTATTGCATTACTCGAGGCAGATCTTGGTTTGCAGTGGAAGTAAGTGGGCCTCCACATCATTAAAAAACATCCAAAGTGCATGAAACTTGGTGTGAGTTTACAATTTATCATACTCATATTGATTATTAATATTTTCCTGTCAAAATGACAGGATCCAGTTATGGCATTCAAAGGGAGGCTTTTCATTACCTATGTGTAGGAAGGAACTGCAGATGCTGGTTTACACTGAAGGTAGACACAAAATGCTGGAGTAACTCAGTGAAACAGGCAGCATCTCTGGAGAGTAGGCATCGGTGATGTTTCGGGTTGGAGACCCTTCTTCAGACTAAGAGGGGTCTCGATCCGAAACGTCACTCATTCCTTCTATCCAGAGATGACAATAGACGATAGACAATAGGTGCAGGAGGAGGCCACTCGGCCCTTCGAGCCAGCACCACCATTCAATGTGATCATAGCTGATCATTCTCAATCAGTACCCCGTTCCTGCCTTCTCCCTATACCCCCTGACTCCGCTATCCTTAAGAGCTCTATCCAGCTCTCTCTTGAATGCATTCAGAGAATTGGCCTCCACTGCCATCTGAGGCAGAGAATTCCACAGATTTACAACTCTCTGACTGAAAAAGTTTTTCCTCATTTCCGTTCTAAATGGCCTACGCCTTATTCTTAAACTGTGGCCCCTGGTTCTGCACTCCCCCAACATTGGGAACATGTTTCCTGCCTCTAACGTGTCCAACCCCTTAATAATCTTATATGTTTCGATAAGATCCCCTCCCATCCTTCTAAATTCCAGTGTATACAAGCCTAGACGCTCCTAGATGCTGCCTGTTTCGCTGAGTTAATCCAGCATTTTGTGTCAATCCTTTTATTACCTAGGTTGTCAGCTAAGATGGATCCATTCTCGGATGCAGTGGGATATCGTCCTTTGCTAAGCAGAAAAGGTGATGCTGCATTTCTGCACGTTATGCTGATGAGTGGTGACCATCTATAGGTTTTTCTTTTACTCTGATTTGGAGGCTTTCCTTATTCACATATTTAGTGAATGGACAAGGTGTCCGTGCAAAACATTGCCAAAGTAGGGGAGGGCAGAAGCAAGAAAGATCAAAATTATTTGGATTAAGTAACAATATGCTTTAACTTTTTGCGCTCCACATTCATATAAAACCAAGGTGATGGTATTGGTATTGGATAATTATTATCACATGCACCGGGATACAATGAAAAGCTGTGTTTACGTGTTATCCAGTCAAATCATATTGTATATGAGTACAATCAAGCTGTACGCAAGTACAACAGATACTACAACGAGAAAAATACCGGAGTGCAAATATCGTCGTAGCTATCCTTCGAGGTCGAGGATGATGGTCTACGTTGCAATGTCAGAACGAAGACGCCTGTGCGTGTGTTAGTTTAACGTGTACTTGATGTTGCACTCCAAGATGCACACGCTCCTTCACAAATCAATCAACTAATTCCGGCTAGCAACTGGGTGCTTTAGGGGCATGGTGGAAGATGCTTGGCAATGCATTGCCTACCATGTGCTTGTTCTCACTGATACACTGTATCTCCCCTACTGTAGAGGCCATATCGAGAAAACCAAATGCAATAGACGAGGTTGTCGAGTTCGCGTTCGCGGTCAGTTGGTTGACAATAATCAGAGACGGCACAGACCAAAGGCAGGCAAGTCAAACCAGTATCGACTCGTTCAGGACCTGCGGGCCATTAATAATATCGTCCATCCTCTGCATGCACTTGTTCCCAACCCGGCCCACATATTGGCCTCAGTTCCTCCCCTAGCCAAAGTCTTCGCCACCGTTGACCTCCAACATGCTTTCTTCGCCGTTCCCCTGCATTCGTCCAGCCAATACCTCTTCGCCTTTACCTACAGTGGACAGCAATACACCTGGACCAGGCTACCACAAGGGTTTGTCCACTCACCCACCCTATTCTCCAGGTGCCTCCACCGACAAGGTCAGAGGAGATTCACGTGAATCTCTGACTCATGTGGAAGAGCCGTTTTGGTCCCTGGATGGTGGCGAGGGTAAAGGTACCTCTTGTGGTTGCTGGAGAAAGTGCCTGGGCAGGAAGAGGGACGTATGAACCAGGGAGTCATGATGGGAATGGTGCCTGCAGAAAGTGGTGGGGAAAGTCGGTAACATTACTGCCAGCTACAACGTGATCCATAACACGCTGGATGCAAAGGCTGGTGGGTGAAAGGTGAGGACCAGGGGGACAACAAAAGACCCATTACATGTCAGGAATAATTCTTAAACATCCATGTTGAACCTGGTTGAAAATATTAAGAGGCAAATTCATCAAACATCGGTCTTCCAATAATTCTCACACAGTATTTCCACATTAAAAACCTTTTTCAGCAGGATTAATTAAATGCAATACTGTTGGATAAATTTTGGAGATTGATATCTTCCATGCTAGGAACACACAGAGGGGGAAACAATCATAATGTAGATTCCTGCAAATGCTGTTTCTGCTCAAAAGCTATTGACTTTAAATCACCTAGCTATCTGTCAACAGATACCACATTAGTTCCTGAGTATTTCCAGTATTTCCATTCCAGTACTGGATAAACCTCAACGTGACAATGTGCTCGCATTGAGATGTTGCAAAACAGAACTATATACTTGCTTAAAAGCCGTGCCATAGACAGAGCCAGATGATCTCACCACCAGCAGATCTTATCCAAGTTCAGCAACCCACCCATATCCAGCTGTGACTGGTCATGGACATTTAAAAGAGGGGAGGTCCCAAAACCATTAGTCTGCAGAAGGGTCTCGACCCAAAAGGTCACCTATTCCTTTGCTCCAGAGATGCTGTCTGACCCGCTGAGTTATTTTTCCTCTTAAGCCCTTGGCTCCTCTAGGGAGCATAGGCCATTGACAAATGTCCTCCACCTCACTTGGTTGTTGGCGGTTCTTTCGAGATTACAAATTCGAAGGAGAAAATGGAGTTGGATTGGACACATCCTCAGAAAACCTGCCACAAACATCACCGGCAAGCCCTGAAATGGAACCCCCCAAGGAAAAAGGAAAAGAGGTTGCCCCAGGAACAGCTGGAGAAGAGGTGCCCAGTTGAGCCACTCCCAGACATTTCTGCCTGGACACCTCTTCTCCAGCTCTTTTCCTTTTTCCTTGGGGGTTCCATTTCAGGGCTTGCCGGGTGATGTTTGTGGCAGGTTTTCTGAGGGTGTGTCCAATCCAACTCCATTTTCTTCTTAGCATTTGTAAGTCAATGGGATCCTGACTTGTTCTTTTCCACAGGTCCACATTGCTTACATTGTCTCTCCTCCAGATGTTTAGTATTCTCCTGAGGCAGGTGTTAATGAATGTTTGCAGCCTGTTTGTTGTGTGTTTTGTTGTTCTCCATGTCTCTGACCATGTACCTGCTTCACATTTGAGTTAAAGATGCGTATTTTGGTGTTGATTGAGATGTGTTTTGAGCTCCAGATCTTCCTGAGCATCTGCCCCTCCGGTGGTGTCCACAACACTGCCTAGGTCTGTGAATGTGTCTACCTGCTCCAGGGCAGTGCTGTGCATGAGGATAGGGTTGCTGGTTTTGGAGTGGATCTTCATCACCTGTGTCTTTGCTGTATTGGGTGTAAGACCAAGTTTTGTTGCAGCTTGTAAGAGTCTGTCCATCTTCTCCTGCATTTGTATCTGTGTGTGTGAAAGGAGAGCTATGTCGTCTGCAAAGTCAAGGTCATCTAGCTGTTCCCACATTGTCCACTTAATTCCATTTCTTTTCCCTTCAGTTGTTTCCATCATGATCCAGTCAATTGCCAGGAGGAACAGGAATGATGACAGTAGACATCCCTGCTTGATGCCCGTCTTGACACTAAAGCTCTGGGAGAGCTGGCCTGCATGCATAACCTTGCATGAGATCCGCTGAGTTACTCCAGCATTTTCTGTCTATCTTCGGTTTAAACCAACATCAGTTCCTTCCTACCATTGCAATCCTCATTGACAGCGAGGCAAGCATGTGAGTGCTAAAGATACTGTCTGGGCTGCCACGTGACCATCTAGAGGCTAACCATAAGACACACACCCAGGACTGATCACCCTGTGGTGGGCCTGCCTCGACTGAGGGTGTCTTGTGATGAAAGGCCGAAACACCCAGTGACGTTGAGGTACACAACTGAAGATGTGTCTGAATGGTAGCAACATCACCTAGTGGTCACCCCCAAGAACAACACCAGTCAATTGTAGTGCAAACCTTAGGGATTGTAACATCTAGTCCTACTAATCAATCTGAGCCAAAAATGAGTTCAGCCTGAAGAGTTGAATTGATCCATCTCACTTCTTTTTGAGATCCTCATTCTCACAGAGGCTGATCCCCAGCCAACTCAATCACACAGCTTAATATCAAAAAAATGACTGACAGCACTGAACACAGAGAATGTAATGGGCAGCCGTTGTAGGATTGAGGACCTGCACTCCAGAGCAAGCTGGCCCTCGAGCCAAGCTGTTCCGATCCAGTTGCACAAGTGCTATTCATACACTGGTAAACAATTTACTGATGCACCACTTGGTTTTGCCATGACTGCTTCACTCCAAACCTCATCACCGTCTTAGTCCAACCAAACGTCTGAATTTCAGCAGTAGAGATCCAGATGACCTCCTTGATTTCCAATCAACATTTGACCAAGTGTAACATTACAGAACTTTGGTAAAACTGAAGTCAATGGCTATCACAGAGAAATCAACCTACAATGGTTGGAGGCAGACTTCACCCTGAGGTTTATAGACACAACGCAGATGCCTGAACAAAAAACAAAATGCCGGAAGAAATCGATGGGTCAGGCAGCATCTGTGGAGGGAAAGGTCAGATGACATTGCAGTTCAGGACCCTTCTTCAGACTTCAGTGTGGTTGTTGATAGTCAATGATCCCTGTCACAGGATATCACAACAGGAGTTCCTCAGATGCCCGTCTTTTGTTGCTTCATCGACAAGCTTCCATCTATCATAATGCAGTGCGGATGTTCAATTATGATTACCACACCATATGCAGCTGCTGAGCAATCAACGCTGCATGAAGCATTAAGCCTGCACAAATCAAAAACTGACAAAACGTTGGATGCTAATTGGCAAGTAACATCAGTACCAGCAAGGGTCTAACCATGCGGGAGAGTCTAGGACCAGAGGTCATAGCTTCAGAATTAAAGGACGTTCCTTTAGGAAGGAGATGAGGAGGAAGGTGGTGAATCTGTGGAATTCATAGCCACAGAAGGCTGTGGAGACCAAGTCAGTGGATATTTTAAAGACAGAGATAGACACATTCTTGATTTTGTGTGGGTGTCAGGAGTTATGAGGAGAATGGGGTTAGGAGGGAGAGATAGACCAGCCATGATTGAATGGTAGAGTAGACTTGACGGGCTGAATGGCCAAATTCTGCTCCTATCACTTATGAACACTTATGAACCGTGATGTTCAATGACATTAACATTACCCAATGTGTAAGAAGGAACTGGAGATGCTGGTTTAAACCAAAGTAGACACAAAAAGCTGGAGTAACTCAGGCAACATCTCTGGAGAGAAGGAATGGGTGACATTTCGGATCGAGACCCTTCTTCAGACTGAATGAGTAACATTACCCAATTCCTCATCATCAACACTGACCAGGAATCCCACTCAACCAACTACACAAATACAAAAGTAGGTAAGAGGCAAATTATCATGGGGTGGTTGCTTCAGCTGATGACATCCATGGTCTTCCCACTATTCACAGGCATTAGCCAGGACAATGCAGGGAAAACTCTCCACTTGACTGGGTGAGTGCAGCTTCAACAACACTCAAGGAATCTGATCCTATCCAGGGTAATGCAGTCTGCTTAATCCCCCCTTTCCTCCCCAATCCACTATCCTAAATGTTTAGGGTTCACTCGTACACTGCATGCATTCCAACGTCCTTTAGAAGGATGAGGGGGGATCTTATTGAAACATATAAGATAATTAGGGGATTGGACACATTAGAGGCAGGAAACATGTTCCCAATGTTGGGGGAGTCCAGAACAAGGGGCCACAGTTTCAGAATAAGGGGTAGGCCATTTAGAACGGAGATGAGGAAGAACTTTTTCAGTCAGAGAGTGGTGAAGGCGTGGAATTCTCTGCCTCAGAAGGCAGTGGAGGCCAGTTCGTTGGATGCTTTCAAGAGAGAGCTGGATAGAGCTCTTAAGGATAGCGGAGTGAGGGGGTATGGGGAGAAGGCAGGAACGGGGTACTGATTGAGAGTGATCAGCCATGATCGCATTGAATGGCGGTGCTGGCTCGAAGGGCTGAATGGCCTACTCCTGCACCTATTGTCTATTGTCTATTGTCTATTGTATCCCCTCCACTGCTGTGAAGTGTACTCCTGCTAAAATCTGCTGGAGTTAGTCATCGCGGCTACCCTAACAGCACCTCCAAAGCCTGTGATCTTATCGTAAACTCTCCACACCCCCCTCTGTCCCCCTCTCCCCCTTCATGCTTGCTGGGTCTACTCTAAATCCTGAGACACATGGAACTGCAGGTGCTGGAATAATGAGCAAACACACAGTGCTGGGGTGGAGGAACTCGGCGAGTGCTGGGGTGGAGGAATCCTGCAGACTAAATCCTGGTTCTAATCCTGGTATCCTCCACCTCCACCCCCCCAACTGCACGGTTGGGACTTGACAAGAAGGTTTGGCGCGGTTCCAGAAGGGCGATCAGGTTTGGACGTTGGAAAAAAATATGAAAACATATTGTATTTTATATACCATTGTATGTTAAAGTAGAAAAAAGTGCATTTGAAAAAGAGGGTTATAAAGTTCATGGGAGAGCAATTCTCGTTTGGTCTGATGTTGCAGAAACTGCAGCAAAGCGGCGTTGCTTTGTGTTTTGTTCTTAGTCTGTTAGTATAAGAAAATAAGTGCCGATGCTGGTACAAATCAAAGGTATTTATTCACAAAATGCTGGAGTAACTCAGCAGGTCAGGCAACATCTCAGGAGAGAAGGAATGGGTGACGTTTCGGGTCGAGACCCTTCTTCAGACTGATCTGAAGAACTTAGTCTGTTGCCACTTTGTTACACTTACATAGTTCCCTGATACACAACAACCCACTGTTGCCACTTTGTTACACTTACATAGTTCCCTGATACACAACAACCCACTGTTGCCACTTTGTTACACTTACATAGTTCCCTGATACACAACAACCCACTGTTGCCACTTTGTTACACTTACATAGTTCCCTGATACACAACAACCTGTTGCCACTTTGTTACACTTACATAGTTCCTTGATACACAACAACCCACTGTTGCTACTTTGTTACACTTACATAGTTCCCTGATACACAACCTGTTGCCACTTTGTTACACTTACATAGTTCCCTGATACACAACCTGTTGCCACTTTGTTACACTTACATAGTTCCCTGATACACAACTACCCACTGTTGCCAATATCTACAATTGCAGAAGACAAGAGAGACACGAAAAGCTGGAGCAGCTTCGGTTTAAAGCTTCGGTATCTGCAGCTCCCTCCTGCACATCCCGTCTGGAGTGACAGGCAGCTTGGTTGGGTTGACTTGAGGCTGAGTGCAAGGTTGCTGTAGGAGGAGCAGGGTCCCACTCGCAACATCAACTTGCAATCCCCACTCACTTTCACTTTCCGCCCAGAGTTTCCCGGTGTGTCGCATTTGACTGCAGAGTGGGTTTGACCGCACTGGGGGTAAACTTTCTCCAACAGCCGCGGCAACGTAACAATAGTTTAGAATCGAAACAGCCACGTTGAAGTAACAGATTTGCGACGGAGACGGTCAACGCGTCGGCTCGTTGGTCTAGGGGTATGATTCTCGCTTAGGGTGCGAGAGGTCCCGGGTTCAAATCCCGGACGAGCCCTCCTTTTGATATTAAAATTAATTTTGAAGCTCCTACGGGACTTGAAACCCCGTCCGACCCCACCCGACCCAAGCCGAGAACCGCGGCCCCAGAACCAACGCGCCACGGGAAAGGTAACGGTGCAGGCAGGACTGCATGCAGTGGGAGTCGTGGTCACTGATCCACAGGGTGGGTGAACACACACATGTAACGGTGTAGGCAGGACTGCATGCAGTGGGAGTCGTGGTCACTGATCCACAGGGTGGGTGAAACACACATGTAACGGTGTAGGCAGGACTGCATGCAGTGGGAGTCGTGGTCACTGATCCACAGGGTGGGTGAAACACACATGTAACGGTGTAGGCAGGACTGCATGCAGTGGGAGTCGTGGTCACTGATCCACACTGTGGGTGAAACACACATGTAACGGTGCAGGCAGGACTGCATGCAGTGACAGTCCTGGTCAATGTCTGCTCTGATCCACAGGGTGGGTGGAACACACTATTGCCGGGGCTCTCTGACTGCAAGTGATAACTGGAGCTCCTCGTTACTCTTCTCCACGCCGCCGTTGGCAGGGCCGGACACTTGCTGTGCTCACTCACGTCCCCTTGTAGACCCAGAGGCAGGAGCCCTGTTGTCCAACGCACAACTGCCAACACATCTGGCGCCGCTGTAACAATATTCCAGTGTGCCAGGACTGGAGCCCCCTCGGAAAATAGTCCTGTCTCAGATTCCCACAGGTTACCGCACAGAGTAACTAACCCCTGCCAATTAGGAGCTGGAGAACCATTTTCTTACATTCTAACATTGCAAGAGTCAAGAATGTTTTATTGTCATGTGTCCCAGATAGAACAATGAAACTCTTACTTGCAGCAGTGTGAACATAGTACACTGTAAACAATATAATGAACGAGAGAGAAATAAAAGTTCAGTATGCAGTAGAATCTATTCAGATTAATATTTAATTCATTCATTATTTTGAATTAAATTAATTATTTTTAAATAATTAAATTAATTATTTTAAATTGATTATTATCCAGCGATGCTGCCTGTCCCGCTGAGTTACTCCAGCATTTTGTGTCGTGTCTACGGTGTTAACCAGGATCTGCAGTTCCTTCCCACACAGAATCTACTTTTAAAACACTCTGTCAGAGCTGTTAGTGATAACGAGGTATGTGACCATATCCTCCACCAGCACCTAATGCCCTCATCTCTAATCGACTAATTTTACCCACTGCTCCTCCCAAATTTACATTCCTTTTAATGTGCAAAAAAACTCAGAGGCAGACCCTAAATGCTGACTGATTATCCTCTTCCACAGATGCTGTATGACCTGATGAGTTTTTCCAGCAATTTCTGTTTTTATTTAATTATTCCAGCATTTACAGTGTTTTTGATTTCCATTGCCATTTGCAATTCCCTGATATGTCCCAGATAGAACGATTAAATTCTTATTTGAATTGAATTAACTGAACCATCTACAATAGTAAATGAGATGAGGAAAAGCAATCTGTTTTTCAATGGGTATTCAATTAGCAATCTTTCCAGAATGGATAGCATCCTTAAAAAAGATTGCGATAAAGGATACCGAATCCTGAGTATGTCTCCTAGCCCTTCTCCCATGACATTTGATAGGAAAGCCTTTCACTTTTATCTAAGATCGACACAAAATGCTGGAGTAACTCAGTGGGACAGGCAGCATCTCTGGAGTGACGTTTTGGGTCGAGACCCTTCAGACTAGCTTTCACTTCCACCTTCCAGTCTCGTGACAAACTCTCTCTGTCCTGATTTTTCAGTGGTGGTTGTTTCTGGGAACAATCCCCCTCCATCTCTGACAAATTCCAAATGTGTGGTCTGCTCCTTGTTACTCCTTCTCACTTTCTTACCACACAGAACTAAAGACACGGTTCAGTTACTGTTTCTAAGAACAAGGCAATTACCTCCCTCGATCCATACAACATTCTCATTGAAACCTCTGAGCTTTCAAATAGTAACAGGAGGAGGCCATTTAGACCCTTGAGACTAAATTGCCATTCAGTTATATCATGGCTAATTATAGCCTTAAATCTACACTTCATACTACCTCGGCGAAAGCAGCCAACATAATCAAGGACCATTTTCAACCTAGTGATTCCCTCTTCTCCCAACTCCCATTGGGCAGCGCATGCAAACGCTTGAAAACTTGCAGAACCAGATTCCGGAAAAGCTTCTTTCCTGCTGTTTTTAGACTACTGAGTGGCCCTCACAAACATTAGGGTGTAGTCCTGATCTTCCAACCTACCACATTGCAGATCCTGCACCTTTTCTGTAACTGTAACGTTATAACACTGTAACTCTATAGTCTGCCCTCTTCGGATCGTTCATCTTCTTGTGGTGAAGAGGCTTGCTTGTCCCCATGATTCTGACAGCGATGCCGTCGGAAGCACCAGCTTCTGGTAGGGCCACTCATGGCAGTAAGGTCAAGGATGAGGGTCCAGACTAAGAACGATCCAATGTACAAGACCTCAACGGTGGACCAGGCGGACAAAGTTATCTTGAACTCAACGGCTGTGAAGGCGGATGAAGACTGCAACAAATCCATCAGCTCTGATCTTCCTATTCCCAACCTTGCCTGTCTGCCCTGGGCCTCCTCCATTGCCAGGATGAGGCCAAAAGCAAACTAGAGACACAGCACCTAATGTTACACCTTGGGAGTGTACAACCTGAAGGCCTGAAAGTTTTCTTGACTATTTTCCATAGCCTGCTCCCCCAGGTGCTTCCTTCCACACATGCCCTCTGTCCTATAACGCCCGCCCCCTGCACTCACCATCTTCCCCATCACTCACGCACTCCTCTCATTACATCCCCATCTCCCACAGTTCCCATCCCAAAGATAGACACAAAATACTGGAGTAACTCAGCCGGACAGGCAGCATCTCTGGAGAGAAGGAATGGGTGACGTTTCAGGTCGATATGTAGGCAGATTATCGAAAGATGCCAAAGCAACAATCTTGCCTTAGTAGGTGACTTTAACTTTCACAACTTTGACTGGGACTTGCTCAGTGCCAAAGGCTTAGATGGGGCACAATTTGTGAGGTGTATCCAGGGGGGTTTCTTGAAACCGTATGTGGATAGTCCAACCCGTGAAGGGATGTACTGGACCTTATGTTGGGAAATGAGCTTGGACAGGTAACTGATGTAGAAGACGGGTAACTGACTACAGTAGAAGAGCATTTTGGGGATAGTGAACACAACTCTAAGTTTTAAGATTATTTTGGATAGGGAGAAGGCTGGACCTTGCAAGAATGTTCTAAACCACAGTAAGGCAAACTCCAACGTTATTAGGCAGGCGCTGGGGAGTGTGCACTGGGAGCAGTTGTTATTGGGCAAGTCCACACCTGACATGTGGGAGTTGTTTGGCCACTTTATTGATGTTCAGTACCGGCATGTTGCAGCAAGAAGGAGAGATAAGAATGGGAAAGTAAGGGAATCTGCATGACCAAAGAGGTTGTCAATTTGGTCAAGACGAAAAAGGAAGCTCATGCACATGGCTTTGGCAAGTCAGGTTAAAGCTTGTTATACCTATATTCGAAATAATAGGATAAACAGAGAGGAGATATGACTGCTCAAGGTTCAAGGAGGCAATTTGTGCTTGGAGTCTGGAGATACAGTCAAGGTACTAAACGAGTACTCTGCATCTGTATTCAAGGAGAAGGACACGGAGGGCAGTGGGATCAGTGTGAAGAATGCTAATATGCAAGGGCACTTTGAGTTTAAGAAGGACGAGGTGTTGGAGCTCTTGAAGCGTTTTAAATAATAATAATAATAATTTATTCATCCCACACCGGGGAAATTTACAGTGTTACAGCAGCAAAGTGGACTGGATAGCAAAAGATCATTCATTCTAAATAAAAGTAAAGACAAGGATAAATTGTCATCAGTTTACTGTGTATTCCTTAACTGGTCATCAGTTTACTGTGTATTCCTTAACTGGTCATCAGTTTACTGTGTATTCCTTAACTGGTCATCAGTTTACTGTGTATTCCTTAACTGGTCATCAGTTTACTGTGTATTCCTTAACTGCGTGGATACTCTTGGAAGGATATTCTTGCTATTGAGGGCGTGCAGCGTAGGTTTACTAGGTTAATTCCCGGAATGGCGGGACTGTTGTATGTTGAAAGACTGGAGCGACTAGGCCTGTATACGCTGGCATTTAGAAGGATGAGAGAGGATCTTATCGAAACATATAAGATTATTAAGGGGTTGGACACGTTAGAGGCAGGAAACATGTTCCCAATGTTGGGGGAGTCCAGAACAAGGGGCCACAGTTTAAGAATAAGGGGTAGGCCATTTAGAACGGAGATGAGGAAAAACTTTTTCAGTCAGAGAGTTGTAAATCTGTGGAATTCTCTGCCTCAGAAGGAAGTGGAGGCCAATTCTCTGAATGCATTCAAGAGAGAGCTAGATAGAGCTCTTAAGGATAGCGGAGTCAGGGGGTATGGGGAGAAGGCAGGAACGGGGTACTGATTGAGAATGATCAGCCATGATCACATTGAATGGTAGGGCCCGCCGGAAGTTGGAGGAGCAGCACCTCATATTTCGCCTGGGCAGTTTGCGGCCCGGTGGTATGAACGTCGACTTCTCCAACTTCAGATAGCTCCTCTGTCCCTCCCTTCCCCTCCTCCTTCCCAGATCTCCCTCTATCTTCCTGTCTCCACCTATATCCTTCCTTTGTCCCACCCCCGACATCAGTCTGAAGAAGGGTCTCGACCCGAAACGTCACCCATTCCTTCTCTCCCGAGATGCTGCCTGACCTGCTGAGTTACTCCAGCATTTTGTGAATAAATCGATTTGTACCAGCATCTGCAGTTATTTTCTTATACGAATGGTAGTGCTGGCTCGAAGGGCCATATGGCCTACTACTGCACCTATTGTCTATTGTCTATTGTCTACATTCCCAGGATCTGATGGAATTTATGCCAGGTTATTGAGAGAGGCAAGTGCGGAGATTGCGGGAGCCTTGACAAAGATCTTTGCATCGTCTCTAGCCATGGGCAAGATTCCAGAGGAATGGAGAGTAGCTAATGTTGATCCTTTATGTAAGAAGCGAAGTAGAGAGAATCCAGGTAATTGTAGACCAGTGAGCCTCAAGTCACCGGTAAGGATACTACTGGAGAGCATTCTTCGGGATAGGAATTAATCCCATTTGGACGTTGGACCGCTGGAGAATGATGCAGGACAAGTGATAATGAGGAAAAAAGAAATGGCAGAGGAGTTGAATAACTTTTTTTGCATTAGTCTTCACAGTGGAAGACACCAGCAACGTGCCTGAAATTCAAAAGAATCAGGGGGTGGAAGTTAGTGGAGTGGGTATTACCAGGGAGAAGGTGCTTAGGAAGCTGAAAGGGCTGAAGGTGGATAAGTCACCTGGACCAGATGGACTGCACCCTCGGGATCTGAAAGAGGTGGCTTTAGAGATTGAGGAGGCATTGATAGTGATATTTCAGGAATCACTGGAGTCAAGAGTGGTCCCAGATGATTGGAAAATTGCCAATATTACCCCGCTGCACAAGAAGGGAGCAAGGCAGAATAGTGGGAACTATAGGCCGGTTAGTCTGACTTCGGTGGTTGGGAAGATTTTAGAATCCATTATAAAGGATGAGGTTACGGAGTACTTAGAAGTTCATGATAAAACAGGCCAAAGTCAGCATGGCTTTGTGAAGGGGAGGTCTTGCTTGACAAATTTGCGGGAAGTTTTTGAAGAAGTAAGTAGCAGGACAGACAAAGGAGAGTCGGTAGATGTTGTTTACTTAGACTTTCAGAAAGCCTTTGATAAGGTGCCACGTTAGGCTGCTAAGGAAGATGAGAGTCACCATCCTCTGACTAGAAACTTCCAAACACAACACTGAACATTATAGATTAGCTGTTGTATCTTGGGAGATACTGCCAAACACAGGCACACATCATCATAATCATAATCATACTGTATTAGTCAAGTATGTTTTGCAACATACGAGGAATTTGATTTGCCATACAGTCATACTAATAAAAAGCAACAAAACACACAAAATAGATTTTTAACATCAACATCCACCACAGCGACTCCCCCACATTCCTCACTGTGATGGAAGGCAAAAAAAAAGTTAAATCTCCATTCTTTGTTTTCCCGCGGTCGGGGGCCTCGAACCTTCCATTGACGGGACGATCTTGGCTCCTGTAGCCGGCAGTCGGGCCCTCCGCATCGGGGCGATCAAGCTCCCACATGATGACAATCATGTTGACAATGTCACCGTCGACAAACGCATCCGGTTGTACCCCAATCAAAAACCCTGGATGACAAAGGATGTCAGGTCTCTCCTCAAGGACCGTAACACCGCCTTCAGGTCTAGTGACAGAGCTCTATACAGTGCTGCTAGAACCAACCTGAAGAGAGGCATCAAGGATGCCAAAGCGTCCTACAAGAGGAAGATTGAGGACCACTTTTCCAACAATGACCCACGGCGGGTATGGCAAGGCATCCAGCACATCACCAATTACAAGACCAGCAACCGCACGACTGCCGACGGCGACGCCTCGTTGGCTGAGGAACTTAACTGTTTCTTTGCTCGTTTCGAGGTGAAAGCTACAGTGGCAGACATTACACCCTCTCCAGCACCTGAGAGCAACACCTTCACTGTGCAGGAGTATGACGTTAAGCGAGTGCTCAGAGCAGTGAATCCCAGGAAAGCTGCAGGCCCCGATGGTGTGACGGGCAGAGTGCTGAGGGAATGTGCAGACCAATTATCTGAGGTCTTCACAAAAATCTTCAACCTGTCCCTTTTAAAATCCACCATCCCTCCCTGCCTGAAGTCCGCCATAATCATCCCACTGCCGAAAAAGCCTGTCATCAGCGGTCTTAACGACTACCGTCCGGTAGCACTCACACCGGTCATCACAAAGTGCTTCGAGAGACTGGTCCTGCAGCACATCAAAGCCAGCCTCCCACCCACCTTCGACCCATACCAGTTTGCCTACAGAGCAAATAGGTCTACAGGGGATGCCATCGACACTGCTCTTCACACTGCACTGACCCACCTTGAACACCAGGGGAGCTATGTGAGGATGCTCTTTCTCGACTTCAGCTCTGCCTTTAACACGGTCATCCCGAGCAGACTGGTCACCAAACTTTCCGACCTTGGATTTTCCCTAACCATCTGCAAATGGATCAAGGACTTCCTGACCAACCGCCCCCAGACAGTCAAAATAGGCCCTCACCTCTCCTCCACCATTACACTGAGCACCGGCTCACCACAGGGCTGTGTGTTGAGCCCCATCCTTTACTCCCTCTACACTCACGACTGCGCCCCCACCCATCCCACCAACACCATCATCAAGTTCGCGGATGACACGACTGTGGTTGGACTTATCTCAGAAGGAGATGAGACAGCCTATAGGGATGAAATCCAAAGGCTGGCAGCATGGTGTTCAGTGAACAATCTGGTCCTGAACTCCTCCAAAACAAAGGAACTTATAATTGACTTTAGAAAAACCAGTGGAGATTACGACCCACTCTACATCAATGGGGTCTGCGTGGAAAGGGTACCAGCTTTCAGGTTCCTGGGTACGCACATCGCAGAGGATCTCACCTGGTCTACCAACACCATCACCACAGTAAAGAAGGCACAGCAGAGACTCCACTTCCTGAGGATCCTCAGGAAAACCAACCTGCAGGAGAAGCTCATGTTGTCC
Organism: Rhinoraja longicauda; assembly: GCF_053455715.1. Lineage (NCBI taxonomy): Eukaryota > Metazoa > Chordata > Chondrichthyes > Rajiformes > Arhynchobatidae > Rhinoraja > Rhinoraja longicauda. The sequence continues at coordinate 4,836,098 of NC_135967.1, read as the reverse complement.
TTCTATCGCTGCTCCATCGAGAGTGTGCTGGCATACTGTATAACCACATGGTATGCCAGCTGCTCAGAAAAGGACAGGAAGGCCCTTCAGAGGGTCATCACGACGGCCCAGAAAATCATCGGCTGCTCACTGCCCTCCCTGGAGCACCTGTTCAGCCTGCGCTGCCTCAGTAGAGCAGGCAAAATAATAAAAGATCCATCCCACCCCGGCCACCGTCTGTTTGTTCATCTGCCCTCTGGTCGACGTTTCAGGTCAATCAAATCCCGAACAAACAGACTTAAGAACAGTTTTTACCCCAGGGCCATACGAGAACTGAACACTACCTGTGCACTAGGCAACACCGTTAAAAAATCTTGTACTTAATTTAATTGTATTTATGTATTTATTTGTTTTTGCATTTATTGCATATATGTTTGTACGCACCGTCAGGATTGGCTGTTTTTTAATTTCGTTGTACTCGTTGCAATGACAATAAATGAATATTATTATTATTATTATTATTATTGCGTTCATTAAACCAATGCAGCTTTTGGCTCTCTGAAGAAAAGTGTTTTCTCAGCCAGAATCTCAAAGCTGGCAGACACCATATCTACGACCAGGCAGCGGTGATCCCTGGTTTATGGATCTCCTGTATCAAAGCATTGAAGGGGTACCACTAAACATGGTCTCTGCAAAACATCTTCCAAAGCTATTGGTAGCACAATCAAACCAATATGTATCTTCTCCCAGACCACATTCCCCTGCACTGAATCCTTAATCACAGTCGTTAAATGTGTTGGCTGAGCTGAGTGAGTCCCAAAACACTCTCTACTCTGAGTTCTATCAAGGCAAAAGATTCTACAGTACTGATGTCTCGATTAACTGTTTCCTGTTCATTTGTAAATTTGTACTAGATGTGGACAAGGAAGGTTAGACATAAGTTCACTCTTGATCTTTCCTTCCTACCTCAGAGATTATCTAAGGACATTGATCTTATAGAGGTGTATTAAATCATGAGAGGAATGGATCAGGTAGATGCACCACAGTCTCTTGCCCAGAGTAGGTGAATTGAGGACCAGAGGACATAGGTTCAAGGTGAAGGGGAAAAGATTTAATAGGAATCTGAGGGGTAACCTTTTCACACAAAGGGTGGTGGGGGCATGGAACAAGCTGCCAGAGGAGGTAGTTAAGGCAAGGACTATCCCAAGGTTTAAGAAACAGTTAGACAGGTACATGGATAGGACAGGTTTTGAGGGATGTGGGCCCACGGTAGCGCAGCGGTAGAGTTGCTGCTTTACAGCGAATGCAGCGCCGGAGACTCAGGTTCGATCCTGACTACGGGTGCTGCACTGTAAGGAGTTTGTACGTTCTCCCCGTGACCTGCGTGGGTTTTCTCCGAGATCTTCGGTTTCCTCCCACACTCCAAAGACGTACAGGTTTGTAGGTTAATTGGCTGGGTAAATGTAAAAATTGTCCCTAGTGGGTGTAGGATAGTGTTAATGTACGGGGATCGCGGGCGGCACGGACTTGGTGGGCCGAAAAGGCCTGTTTCCGGCTGTATATATATGATATGATATGATATGATATGAACATGGGCAGGTGGGACTAGTGTAGCGGGGACATGTTGGCCGGTGTGGGCAAGTTAGGCCGAAGGGCGAGTTTGTACGCTGTACCACTCTATGACTCTATGACTCTATTTAACGCAAAATCACCAGCCTCAACCATAGTAGCAAATGAAGATCAACTTTGTTGACATTAATTGATGAGTAAATCCTCATAGTCCTGCCAGCCTTTGGAGGCCATATCCTGGTAAGATTTCCACGTCTCCTAAATTCAATTTGAACACACGCTATGACAATGCTGATATTATTAATTGGTCGTTTAAACTGGTCGTTTAAAATATTATAAATATGTATGTGTGGGATCTCTTCAGACTGTCCAACATCAACTCTACGTTAAAGCAGACATTAAATGGAGACATATTGAATCTCTAATGTTTCAAGCTAAGGTCTTTATCACTGTGAAGGTGAACATCAGTGTCCCACTTACCTCCGCACATACACCACAGTGTGTCACCCAGTCTTCTGCCACAGTTGGTCAACCATTGATTCCCAATCAAAATGCCCCGGCCTGCTGCATATCTCTTCAAAACTCTCCTCTTATGCAGGGCCATTGGATCAGCGTATGAAACCTTGGCTCCAAATCATGTTGCCAAAACCAGGTTGTATTCAATGGATTGTGAAGGTTTTAAATGTTTTCAAAATTTCACAGAAAACTGATGGGATTGGTGGAGAGAAACGTTTCCACTGACGTCATATTTCAGTATTAGATGGCATTGTCTAAAAATTAGAACTGGGCTCTAAACCATGACGGTGGTACGAGAAATTGCAGAGGCTGGAATTTTGAGCAATAAAAAAAACAACTTGCTGGAGGAAGTGTTTCGACGCAAAACATCTATTTCCCTTCGCAGATGCTGCCTGGCCCGCTGAGTTCCTCCAGCAGTTTGGTATTTTGTTTCAAGGAATGATGTTCAGAAGCATTTTGATTAGCAAAGGATGTAGAAATTCTTTTCCCAAACTGCACCTGTTAAGTTAAGTTAAAACCTACCATTGATTGATTTTGTTCATCAAATTTATTCAAGAGCAGGAAGAGGGGGCAGGCAATTGGAATTAGATCACACATCAACCATGATTTTACTGAAGGGCGTTAGGGCAAACTAGCCTATTCTGTACCTATGTTCATACCTACTTTGTGTATGACCCGATGTTTAGATGCCTGGGAATATTTGGTTATGTTACAGACACAAAGTACATGTGGGTTTTATCATTTTATGAACAACTGCTAGGAGAACAGGACCAAAATAACCTCCCTGCATCACCTTTTCAAAATAAAATTCAAGTGCGTTTATCTCTAGTGTATCTGCATGAAACCATCGGAGCACATTCTGTGGACAAGCTCATTCTTCCAACATGAGATTGCAAGGCATCAATCAGACATCTGAAGAAGGGTCTCGGTCCGAAACGTCACCCATTCCTTCTATCCAGAGATGCTGCCTGTCCCGCCGAGTTACTCCTGCATTTTATGTCTGTCTACAGTGTAAACCAGCATCTGCGATTCCTTCCTAAACATTTTCTGTTAATCTTCTGATTCCGTGTGGTTGTTTAACAGTGGCTTTCAAACAGTTCTGTGTTATGTCCCTTTCCTAAACTCTGAAACAAAACTTATTGTTACCGACAGGGAACTAATTTAAAGATACATAGCCAGATTATAGAAATTTGCCAAAGCAACAAGGTTGCCTTATTCACAAAATGCTGGAGTAACTCAGCAGGTCAGGCAGCATCTCGGGAGAGAAGGAATGGGTGACGTTTCGGGTCGAGACCCTTCTTCAGACTGATGTCAGGGGGGTGGGACAAAGGAAGGATATAGGTAGAGACAGGAAGATAGAGGGAGATCTGGGAAGGAGGAGGGGAAGGGAGGGACAGAGGAGCTATCTGAAGTTGGAGAAGTCGACGTTCATACCACCGGGCTGCAAACTGCCCAGGCGAAATATGAGGTGCTGCTCCTCCAATTTCCGGCGGGTCTCACTATGGCACTGGAGGAGGCCCATGACAGAGAGGTCAGACTGGGAATGGGAGGGGGAGTTAAAGTGCTGGGCCACCGGGAGATCAGTTTTGTTAATGCGGACCGAGCGCAGGTGTTCAGCGAAGCGATCGCCAAGCCTGCGCTTGGTTTCGCCAATATAAATAAGTTGACATCTAGAGCAGCGGATGCAATAGATGAGGTTGGAGGAGGTGCAGGTGAACCTCTGTCTCACCTGGAAAGACTGTTTGGGTCCTTTGATGGAGTTGAGGGGGGAGTAAAGGGACAGGTGTTGCATCTCGTGCGGTTGCAGGGGAAAGTGCCCGGGGTTGGGGTGGTTTGGGTAGGAAGGGACGAGTGGACCAGGGAGTTACGGAGGGAACGGTCTCTGCGGAACACAGAGAGGGGAGGGGATGGGAAGATATGGCCAGTGGTGGGGTCCCGTTGTAGGTGACGGAAATGTTGGTGGATGATATGTTGGATCCGCTGGCTGGTGGGGTGGAAGGTGAGAACGAGGGGGATCCTGTCCTTGTTGCGAGTGGGGGGAGGGGGAGCAAGAGCGGAGCTGCGGGATGTGCAAGAGACCCTAGTGAGAGCCTCATCTATAATGGAGGAGGGGAAGCCCCATTTTCTGAAGAACGAGGACATCTCGGAAGCCCTAGTCTGAAACACCTCATCCCGGGCGCAGATGCGGCGTAGACGGAGGAATTGGGAGTAGGGGATAGACTTTTTGCAGGGGACCGGGTGGGCAGAAATGTAGTCCAGATAGCTGTGCGAGTCAGTGGGTTTGTAGTAAATGTCCGTCACTAGTCTGTCTCCTGTGATGGAGATGGTGAGGTCCAGAAACGGGAGGGAGATGTCAGAGATAGTCCAGGTATATTTAAGGGCAGGATGGAAATTGGAGGTGAAGTGTATGAAGTCAGTGAGTTCTGCATGGGTGCAAGAGGTAGCACCAATGCAGTCGTCGATGTAGCGGAGGTAGAGTTCGGGGATGGGGCCAGTGTACGTCTGGAACAGGGTTTGTTCGACGTACCCGACAAAGAGGCAGGCATAGCTAGGGCCCATGCGAGTGCCCATAGCTACGCCTCTGGTTTGGAGGAAGTGGGAGGAGTCAAAGGAGAAGTTGTTGAGGGTAAGAACCAGCTCTGCTAGGTGGAGGAGAGTGTTGGTAGATGGGGATTGGCTGGTTCTACGGTCGAGGAAGAAACGGAGGGCTTCGAGACCATCCTTGTGGGGGATGGAAGTGTAGAGTGACTGGACATCCATGGTGAAGATGAGGGAGTGGGGGCCTGGGAACCGGAAGTTATCCAGGAGATGGAGTGCGTGTGAGGTGTCTTGGACGTAGGTGGGGAGGGATTTAACCAGGGGGGATAGGATGGAGTCGAGGTAGGTAGAGATAAGTTCGGTAGGGCATGAGCAGGCAGAGACAATGGGTCTGCCGGGACAGTTGTGTTTGTGGATTTTGGGTAGGAGGTAGAATCGGGCCGTGCGGGGCTGGGGAACTATGAGATTGGAGGCACTGAGGGGTAGATCGCCGGAGGTGATGAGGTCGGTGATGGTGCTGCTGATAAAGGTCTGGTGTTTATCGGTGGGGTCATGGTCCAGGGATAGGTAGGAAGAGGTGTCTGAGAGTTGTCGTCTGGCCTCGGTCCGGTAGAGGTCAGCACGCCAGACTACCACAGCCCCTCCCTTGTCAGCGGGTTTAATGATTAAGTCCGGGTTGTTGCGGAGTGAGTGGAGGGCTGCACGTTCAGGAGGGGAGAGGTTGGAGTTAGTCAGGGGAGTGGAGAATTTGAGGCGGCTGATGTCACGCCGGCAGTTTGAGATAAAAAGTTCTAGTGAGGGTAGTTGGCCACATGGGGAGGTCCAAGAGGAGGGGGTCCATTGGAGACGGGAGAAGGGGTCATCAGTGGGGGGTCGGGACTCCTTACCATGGTAAAAGGCTCGGAGGCGGCGGAAGAAGAGCTCCACGTCATGGCGGACGCGGAACTCGTTGATGTGGGGGCGGAGGGGAACAAAGGTAAGGCCTCTGCTGAGGACCGACCGTTCGGTGTCTGAAAGGGGGAGGTCAGGGGGGATGGTGAACACCCGGCAATGGTGGGGGTTGGGGTGGATGGAGGCAGGGGGGCAGGTGGAGGGGATGTATGGTGGGGGGGTGGTGGGTTAGCAGGGCAAAGGGGGGCATGAGGACCGATGTGGGGAGTACTGGGGGTCAACTGGCTGGAGGGGGAAGGGGGAGACCCAGTGGAACCCCTGCTGCAGTTACCTGTAGTAGAGGGTGGGCAGTAGGACCCAGCAGTGCTGAAGGGCTCTGCCTGGTGGGGGCTGTGGGCCCAGCGGGTTGCCTTAGCGGGTGACCTTAACATCCCCAATATTGACTGGGATTTGCTCAGTGCCAAAGGCTTAGATGAGGCAGAATTTGTGAGGTATATCCATGAGAGTTGCTTGAAACCTCTGTTGAAAGACTGGAGCAACTAGGTTTGTATACACTGGAATTTAGAAGGATGAGAGGGGATCTTATCGAAACATATAAGTTTATTAAGGGGTTGGTCACGTTAGAGGCAGGAAACATGTTCCCAATGTTGGGGGAGTCCAGAACCAGGGGCCACAGTTTAAGAATAAGGGGTAGGCCATTTGGAACGGAGATGAGGAAAAACTTTTTCAGTCAGAGATTTGTAAATCTGTGGAATTCTCTGCCTCAGAAGGCAGTGGAGGCCAGTTTTCTGAATGCATTCAAGAGAGAGCTAGATAGAGCTCTTAAGGATAGTGGAGTCAGGGGGTATGGGGAGAAGGCAGGAACGGGGTACTGATTGAGAATGATCAGCCATGATCACATTGAATGGCGGTGCTGGCTCGAAGGGCCGGTGGCCTACTCCTGCACCTATTGTCTATTGTCTATTGAAACCGTATGTGGATAGCCCAACCTGAGAAGGGGACATACAGGACCCAGGAAAATAAGCCAGGCTAGATGATTGGTATTTCAGTGGAAGACATTTTGGGGATAGTGATCACAACTTTATAAGTTTTAGATTACTTTGAATACAGAGATGACTTGGCCTTGCGGAAAGTTGCTAAATTGGAGTAAGGAAGACAACACTTGCAAGCATTTGGGGATAGTCAGGCGATAGTGTATTAGTGGTGCTAATCCAGTGTTTTGAGGTGCCCTGTTTTCTAAGCATATAGGAGAGTATTCTGCTGCTCATTAAATTATTAGATGCCCTATTGTACTATTGTGCTTGCCAGTGATTATGTATAATTAAACTACAACAAAATGTGACCTGGTGATTAAACAGGGAAATCCCCCCAAAATGACAGTAATTGTGCCACTGAACTTTTAGGTATCCACCAACCACTCTCTATGTTAAAAAAAACATGCCACGCACATCTCCTTTAAACTTTGCCCCATCTCACTTTAAAGCTATGTCCTCAAGTTTTTAACATTTCCACGCTGGGAGAAAGGTTCTGATTGTCCATCTCATAATTTTTTATACTTCTATCAGGTTTTTCCTCCACCTCTGAAGATCATGGGAAAACAATCCAATTTTGTTCAATCTCTCCTTGTAGCTAATACATATTCCAAGCAGCATTCTGTTCATCCTCTTCTGCACCCTCTCAAAAACCCCCCACGGGGGAACGGGAACTGTGAATGTAAAGTCGTCTCTTCCGAACAGAGACGCGACCTTTTGTTTCTGGGTGGTGTCTCCGTTCCCGCTGCAGCCTTCCACCGGCCATGCACCTGGAGCTGGTGGCCTCTACCTGGGACTCGCCTGTGGAGGCTCCAGCCGCGTGGACGTAGGAAGCTCACAGCCCCTGCCCTGGGTGGGGGCCGACATCGGGAGCTCTGGCAGCGGCAGCGTCTTCGCCCGCCCTGAGTCGCGGGGCTTGGGTCGGCCCGCCGTGGACTTTTCACCGTCCGGCGCGGCCTGAAATAGGCTGCGGGATTTTCTCTGCCCGGCGGGGGCTTCAATGTCGGGAGTCCCGACCGCCCCGACGTGCAGCAGCAGCGGCGGCATCTTCGCCCGCCCCGGAACGCGGGGCTTGGGTCGGCCCGCTGCAGACCTTTCACCGTCCGGCACAGCCTGGAACGTGGCAACTTCAACAGCCTGACCGCGGGAGAAGACGGCAGGGGAAGAGAAAATACATTCTGGCCTTCCATCACAGTGAGGAGGTGACTGGAGGAGACTCACTGTGATGGATGTTTCTTTTTGTTTGATTGTGTGTGTCATTGCTTATTTTTGTTGCTCTTGTTGTTGGACTGTGGGTAATCTTTCATTTCACTGCACATTTATGTGTGTGTGACAAATAAACTTGACTTGACTTGACTTGACATCCTTCCTATAATGGAGCAACCAGAACTGCACACAATGTTCCAAGCGTGGCCGAAACAATGTCCTATAAAGCTGCAACGTGACTTCCTTACCCTTGCACTCAATGCCCTGACCCATGACACCTTCATTACCACTCTATCTACTTGTGTTTATCATGTACACGTGATATCATTGTACGTAACATTCCAGCAGTTTAGAGAATGAGAGTACCTGAAGTGAAGGAACAGAACAGAGACAGGAGTACTAACTGAAATGATTTATTAGTTCCAGACCACACAGATTTATTTTTCTTACTTTGCACGGGCATTTACACTTATTTTGCATTGATCTTAATCTCTCTCCAGGAAACTCAGGTTTGTGGCATTTAATTTGGAACATATTTCAGATTAATGGAGTTTACTGGTCAAGCTAAATGGAATCGACATGACAAGGGTTATACGCATCTATGTGAAAATATAGGTAGGTTTCATTGGGAATTTAAACTTGATGGATAATTAATGTTAGTTTATAAGTGACAAAACACTTCATAACACTTAACCTTCAAATGCTTTTTTTGTTGTTGCTTCTGGTAGAAATAAAAGGAAGTTGGCAAGTTTGCAGGTGATACAAAAGTGGGTGGTTTTGCAGATAGAGATGATGGTTGTGAAAAATTGCAGCAGGATCTTGATCAATTGGCTAAGTGGGATGAGAAATGGTTGATGGAATTTAATGCAGAAAAATGTGAGGTACTGCATTTTGGGAAGTCTAACATGGGCAGGACCGACACAGTGAAAGGTAGGGCTCTGGGTAGTGTTGTAGAGCAGAGGGAATCTAGGAGTCCAGGTGCATAGTTCCCTGAAGGTGGAGTCGCAGGTGGATCACGTGGACAAAAAGGCGTTTGGTACATTTACCCTCATCAGCCAGAGCATTGAGTATAGAAATATAAGAAAATAACTGCAGATGCTGGTACAAATCGATTTATTCACAAAATGCTGGAGTAACTCAGCAGGTCAGGCAGCATCTTGGGAGAGAAGGAATGGGTGACGTTTCGGGTCGAGACCCTTCTTCAGACTGAAGAAGGGTCTCGACCCGAAACGTCACCCATTCCTTCTCTCCCGAGATGCTGCCTGACCTGCTGAGTTACTCCAGCATTTTGTGAATAAATCATTGAGTATAGAAGTTGGGAGGTCATGTTGCAGTTGTAAAAGCATTGGTGAGGCCACATTTAGAGTATTGTGTTTAGTTCTGGGCACCGTTATGGTAAAGATGTTGTCAAGCTGGAAAGGGTACAGAGAGGATTGACGAGGATGTTGCCAGGACTAGAGGGTCTGAGCTATAGACAGAGGTTGAGTAGGCTGGGTCTCTATTCCTTGGCGAGCAGGAGGATGAGGGGTGATCTTATAGAGATGTATAAGATCATGAGAGGAATAGATTGGGTAGATGCACAGAGTAGGTAAATTGAGGACCAAAGGTTTAAGGTGAAGGAGAAAAGACTTAATAGGAATCTGAGGGGTAACCTTTTCACACAAAGGGTGGTGGGTGTATGGAACAAGCTGCCAGAGGAGGTAGTTGAGGCAGGGACTACCCCAACATTTAAGAAGCAGTTAGACAGGTACATGGATAGGACAGGTTTGGAGAGATATGGACCAAATGCTGGCAGGTGGGACTAGTGTAGCTGGGACATGTTGGCCGGCGTGGGCAAGTTGGGCCGAAGGGCCTGTTTCCACACCATATCACTCTATGAATGTTTCAGCAATAGATGTGTTATAAAGTCCAGCTATTAGGTGAATATCATGGAAGGTTGTGAGGTGAGCAACTAGCTTAGTCACCATTAGATACCATGATTGACATGGTAGCAGATGACAAATGACCATGAGAAGGAGATGTGATCTGTGCCCACTTAATGGTAAAGAAAGACCAAACGCTGGAGTAATTCAGCGGGTCAGGTGGCATCGATGTAGAACATGGATCAGTGATGTTTCAGGTGGGGACCCTGCTTTACACCGTTGAGTTGTAAGCTTCCCCAGTAGAATATGAGGTACTGTTCCTCCAGTTTTACGTGTGCCTCACTCTGGCAATGGAGGAGGCCCAAGACAGCAAGGTCCGTATGGGAATGGGAAGAGGAGTTCAAATGGTTAATAACCGGGAGGTCCAGTAGGCCTTGGTGGCCTGAGCACAGCGGTCGCTGAGTCTACGCCTGGTCTCGCCGATGAACAGGACCCCACATCGGGAACACCGGACGCAGTAGATGAGGTCAGAGGAGGTGCGTGTGAAATGGTGTTTGTGGTTAGAGATGGAATCAACAGCTTCAATTTTCCCAATGTTTAACTGGAGAAAATGTCTGCAAATCCACGAATGAATGTTGGACAAGCAATTTCCGAAAGAGGGAGGAGAAGGGTTTAAGGGGAGGGGGGGGGGGGGGGGGGGGTAATGCGTCACTGAAGGTTGCAGATGTAAATTTGGAACCTATCGACAATAACATCTCTTCCTTTTGATGTTGATCAATCTTTTCATTTCAAGCATTTTCTATTTTTAATACATTAAAGCACGTAAAGCCTGCTATTTATGTTGGCATGAATGCTTTACGTGTCTGTGTGGTATTCCTCTGTGCAATATGGCAACAGTGATGTTAACCTGCTAAAATAGCAGGGAGCAGTCACCCAGACGCACAAAGGAGTCAACTACTATAATCGGTGACATTGCTATTGAGGCTATCATGATCTTTAGTTATGTTGGTGGAAGCTGATTTTTTTTAAGCTGCATAATTTTAAGAATAATTAAAAGAGACAAATTGTGATTTATTGTAACAGTTACCAATTAGACAATAGACAATGGACAATAGGTGCAGGGGGAGGCCATTTGGCCCTTCGAGCCAGCACCGCCATTCACCGTGATCATGGCTGATCATGCACAATCAGTACCCCGTTCCTGCCTTCTCCCCATATCCCTTGACTCTGCTATCATTAAGAGCTCTATCTAACTCTCTCTTGAAAGCATCCAGAGAATTGGCCTCCACTGCCTTCTGAGGCAGAAAATTCCACAGCTCTGAATGAAAAAGTTCTTCCTCATCTCCGTACTGAATGGCCTACCCCTTATTCTTAAACTATGCCCCTGGTTCGGGACTCCCCCAACATCGGGAACATGTTTCCTCCCTCTAGCGTGGCCAATCCCTTAATAATGTTATATGTTTCAATAAGATCCCCTCTCATCCTTTTAAATTCCAGAGTATAAAGCCCAGTCGCTCCAGTCTTTCAACGTACGACACTCCCGCCATTCCGGGAATTAACCTCGTGAACCTATGCTGCACTCCTTCAATAGCAAGAATGTCCTTCCTCAAGTTTGGAGATCAAAACTGCACACAGTACTCCAGGTGCAGTCTCACTAGGGCCCTGTACAACTGCAGAAGGACCTCTTTGCTCCTATACTCAACTCCTCTTGTTATGGCCAACATTCCATTGGCTTTCTTCACTGCCTGCTGTACCTGCATGCTTCCTTTCAGTGACTGATGCACTGGGGCACCCAGATCTCGTTGTAGGTCCCCTTTTCCTAACTTGACACCATTCAGATAATAATCTGCCTTCCTATTCTTACCACTAAAGTGGATAACCTCACAATTCTGAGATAAATCTGAGGGTTACTAATTCCTGCTGTCGACCATTATATTTACTTGTGGATTTTAGATTTTTCAGGTTGGGTTTCATCTTCCTGAAGGCTGCGCAGTTTGTAAAGGTGCCACCTGCAACTTCCCCTGGTCATTGATTCCCTCACCACCTGCAAAGTTGCAGAATTGAAGCAAATTATTGAATCGATCAAGTTTTAAGGGACATTAGTGTGAAGCCGGCGTCCAATTGGCTCAGCTAGGGTGAGAGAGTAGCAAATAACGGGAAGCAAGGTGTAGCAGAGCGGCCTGCTGGGAGCGGCCATGTTGGGAGTGGCCTGTTGGGAGCGGCCGGTTGGGAGCGGCCATGTTGGGAGTGGCCTGTTGGGAGCGGCCATGTTGGGAGTGGCCTGTTGGGAGCGGCCATGTTGGGAGCGGCCTGTTGGGAGTGGCCTGTTGGGAGCGGCCATGTTGGGAGTGGCACATTGGGAGTGGCCTGTTGGGAGCGGCCTGTTGGGAGCGGCCATGTTGGGAGCGGCCTGTGAGGAGCGGCCTGTTAGGAGCGGCCTGTTGGGAGTGGCCTAGTGGGAGTGGCCTGTTGGGAGCGGCCATGTTGAGGCGAAGTGCTGTGTTGAAGAAAAGTGCAACTTGATGCTTTTGTTCAAGAGGCTTCGGCTTTGGGCGGCCACGGTGGCGCAGCGGTAGAGTTGCTGTCTTACAGCGCTTGCCGCGCCGGAGACCCGGGTTCGATCCCAACTACGGGTGCTGACTGTATGGGGGGTTACACGTTCTCCCTGTGACCTGCGTGGGTTTTCTCCGAGATCTTCGGTTTCTTCCCACACTCCAAAGACGTACGGGTTTGTAGGTTAATTGGCTTGGTAAAATGTAAAAATTGTCCCTAGTGGGTGTAGGATAATGTAAATGTATGGGGATCGCTGGTCGGTGTGGACCCAGAGGGCCGAAGGGCCTGTTTCCGTGCAGTGTCTCCAAACTAAATTAAACTAAAGAAGGGCTGAGGAGAGAAGTGATGACCTATCAGGCCCAGAGCAGCAGCAAACAGCAAGTGTAAAGAGGAGTTGTTGGATGCACTAGGGAAACATGCAGGATCACGCGATGTGCTGCAGCTGCTTGATGTGGGAGATGGTGGACCCCTTGGTGAATCCCGGTCACCACATCTGCACCAAGTGCTGGCTGATTGAGGATCTCAGACTGAACGTTCTGACGACCAGGAGTCTGAGCTCCAACCGCTGTGGCACATCAGGGATGGGGAGAGTCACCTGGACGCTGTGTTTCTGGAGGCAGTCACACCTGTTAGTGTAACTGCTCCTAACATGGTCCGTGGTCAGGAGGAGGATGTGACTGCTAGTGAGGCTGGCAGGGGAACCGAGGTAAGGGCCATGTTAGAGGAGCCTCGGCCCTTGAGCTTGTCAGGCAGGTGTGAGATGCTTGCTCCCTGTGCACACAAGGGTTGGAAGGATGAGCAACCTGACCCGGGCACCGTGGTTCAGGGGGCCAATTAAGAGGTGAGGGACAAGGAAAACTTTGTTGTCATTGGGGATAGTATAGTTAGGGGCATTGACACTGTTCCCTGTCATGAGGATCGAGAGTCCCAAAGCCTGTTGCCTGCCTGGTGCCCAGGTTCAGGACATCTCGTCTGACCTGCGGAGAAACTTGGAGTGGGAGGGGAAAGATCCAGTCGTCGTGGTCCATGTGGGTACAAATGATGGAGGTAGACCAATGAAAGAGGTTCTGCTAAGGGAATTTGAACAGCCAGGCACTAAATTTAAAAGCAGAACCATAAAGGTAATAATCTCTGGATTGCTACCTGAGCCACGTACAAATTGACACAAGGTTGAGAAGATTAAGGTGTTGAACGCGTGGTTCCAAAAAGATTGGTGTGGAAGAAGTGGATTTGAACTTGTGGGACATTGGCACCAGTATTGGGGAAGGAGGGAGCTGTTCTGACGGGATGGACTCCTCTTGGACCAGCGTCCTGGCAAACCGTATAACCAGGCCGTAGATAGGACTTTAAACTAAATTCTGGGGGGTAGAGTGAACAAAGTGGAAATGTATGGATGGGGTTAAAGGGAAGGAGAGTGCAGGGAAGGTTACTGAAGTCTCCAGAAGTAATAGGACAGAAAGTTTAAGAAGGGAAACAAGAGTAAGGTCAGATAAGATTGGGACCAATGTGATTGGAGGGGTGGTGGATACTGAACTAAAGGTGTATTTGAATGCGCATAGTGTATGGAACAAAGAGGATGAGCTTGCAGCACAGTTAGAAGTAGGTAGGTACGATGTTGTGGGCATTATAGAGATGTGGCTGAGAGAGGATTGGAGCTAGGAGCTGAATATCCAAGGTGACACGTCCTATTGAATAGACAGACAGGAGGGTAGAGGGGGTGGGGTAGCTCTGATGGTAAGGAATGAAATTCAGTCCTTAGCAGGGGGTGACATAGGATCAGATGACGTAGGATCCTTGTGGATAGAGCTGAGAAACTGCAAGGGTAGAAAGACCTTGATGGGAGCTATTTACTGGCCTACAAACAGCAGCCAGGAGGTAGGGTACAAATTATATCAGGAGATACAATCAGAATGTAAGAAAGGCAATGTTACGCTGGTCATGGGGGATTTCAATATGCAGGTAGACTGAGAAAATCAGTTTGGTACTGGACCCCAAGAGAGGGAATTTGTAGAGTGCCTATGAGATGGTTTCTTAAAGCAGCTTGTTGTGGAGCCTAGCAGGGAAAAGACAATTCTGGATTTGGCATTGTGTAATGAACTAGATTTGATTAGAGAGCTTAAGGTAACGGAACCATTAGGAGGTATTGACCAACTATATACTAAAACTCTCGTTTGTTTGTTTGTTTGTTCCTGAACTACAGCCAAAATGGTACATGATAGCACGACAATTTTAGGCCCACCTTACTCACCGTCGTCCCTTTGGTGCTAATGGAAGAAGTTTAATTGAAATCGGTGTTACATTTTTAAAGTTATTCACATTTTAAACTTTAAATCTATCTCATAGGTAGGGCGGGGGGAGGGGGAAATGACAAGGAGTTGTCATTTAACATTGCCTTTCTTACATTCTGATTGTATCTCCTGATATAATTTGTACCCTACCTCCTGGCTGCTGTTTGTTGCCCAGTAAATAACTCCTGACAAGGGAAATCAAAGACAGAATAAAACTAAAAGAGAAGGCATATCACATAGCAAAGATTAGTGGGAAGCTAGAGGATTAGGAAGCTTTCAAAAAACAACAGAAGGTAACTAAAATGGCAATATGGGGAGAAAAGATGAAATACAAAGGTAAGCTAGGCATTAAATAATATAAAAGAGGACAGCAAGAGTTTCTTCAGTTATGCAAAGGGTAAGAAAGAGGTAAGAGTGGACGTTGGACTGCTGGAGAATGATGCAGGAGAAGTGATAATGGGGAACAAAGAAATGGCAGAGGAATTGAATACATTTTTTGCATCAGTCTTCACAGTAGAGGACACCAGCAACGTGCCTGCACTTCAAGAGTGTCAGGGGGTGGAAGTTAGTGGAGTGGGTATTATTAAGGAGAAGGTGCTTGGGAAGCTGAAAGGGCTGAAGGTGGATGTCACCTGGACTGGATGGACTGCACCCCAGGGTCCTGAAAGCAGTGTGTTTAGAGATTGTGGAGGCATTAATAGTGATCTTTCAAGAATCAGCCCAGCCCAGTGGTATGAACATTGACTTCTCCAACTTTAGATAGTTCCTCTGTCCCTCTCTTCCCCTCCCCCTTCCCAGATCTCCCTCTATCTTCCTGTCTCCACTTATATTCTTCCTTTGTCCCGCCCCCCCTGACATTAGTCTGAAGAAGGGTCTCGACCCGAAACGTCGTCCATTCCTTCTCTCCTGAGATGTTGCCTGACCTGCTGAGTTACTCCAGCATTTTGTGAATAAATACTTTCAAGAATCACTAGTCAGGAGCGGTTCCAGACATTTGGAAAATTGCAAAATTACTCCACTGTTCAAGAAGGGGGTGAAACAGTAGATTGGAAACTATAGTCCGGCTAGCCTGACTTCAGTGATTGGTAGGATTTTAGAGTCCATTATAAAGGATGAGGTTTCTGAGCACTTGGAAATTCATGATAAAATAGGCTGAAGTCAGCATGGCTTAGTCAAGTCAAGTCAAGTCAATTTTATTTGTATAGCACATTTAAAAACAACCCACGTTGACCAAAGTGCTGTACATCAGTTCAGGTGGAGGGGAGGTCTTGCCTGACGAACCAGTCGGAATGTTTTGAGGAAGTAAATAGCAAGATAAGCAAAGGAGTGTCAGTGGATGTTGTTTACCTAGATATTCAGGAAGCCTTTGTTAAGGTGCCACAAGTGAGCATGCTTGAGAAGATGAGAGCTCACGGTATCAGAGGGAAGCTAGCAGGTTCCACAGGGGCCAGTGCTGGGGCCGCTACTCTCCACGTTGTATATCAATGATTTGGATGATGGGATTGAAGGCCTTGTGGCCAAGTTTGCAGATAATGCAAAGATAGTTAGAGGGGCAGGTAGTGTAGAGAAAGCAGGGGCTCTGCAGAAGGACAGGTTGGGAAAGTGGGCGGAGAAGTGGCAGATGGAATACAGCGTAGCAAAGTGTGGAGTCATGCATTTTGGTAGTAAGAATAAAGGCATAGACTATTTTCTAAACAGGGAGAGGATTCAGAAATCGGAGGTGCAAAGGGACTTGGGAGTTCTGGTGCAGGATTCCCAAAGGGTTAATTTGCAAGTCGATTCGGTAAATGCAATGCTAGCATTTATTTTTTCGAATATAAAAGCAGAGATGTAATGGTGAAGTTTAAAAGTCGCTGGTCAGACCACATTTGGAGTATGATGAACAGTTTTGGGTCCCACATCCGAGGAAGGATATACTGGTGTTGGAGAGGGTTCAAAGGAGGTTTACAAGAATGATCTCAGGAGTGATTGGGTTAAGGGGGTGATTGGGTTAACATATGATGAGCATTTGACGGCACTGGGCCTGTACTTGTTGACGTTTAGAAGGATGAGAGGATGTTTCCACTAGTGGGAGAGTCTAGGACCAGAGGTCATAGCCTCAGAATGAAAGGAGGTACCTTTAGGAAGGAGATGAGGAGGTTTTAGCTTGAGGGCGATGAATCTGTAGAATTCATTGCCACAGAAAGCTGTGGAGGCCAAGTCACTGGATATTTTTAAGGCAGAGCCTGATAGTTTCTTGATTAGTGCAGGTGTCAGGGGTTATGGGGAGAAGGCAGGAGAATGGGGTGAGAGGGAAGAGTAGATCAACCATGATTGAATGGGCCGAATGGCGTATTTCTGTTCCTTCACCTCTGAAATTATTATGAAGTTGACGGTGATCTTTTATTCTTAATTTAACGTTGCAGTTTGGTTGCTACCGTCTCTTCATCTCACAGATGAAGTCCTGATGTGGAAATATATCACCATTTTTTAAAATCATTGTTGGCTCAACATCCTGGAATCCCCTTTCTATTAACGTTTATGGGAGACCTTCACTGCAGTCCTGCAGTTGTTCAAAGAGACAGCTCAGGGTCAATCAGAAATGGTCAACAAATGCTAGACTTGCCAGTGACATTCATATCCCTTGTGTAAGTAATTACAGTGGGTCGAAACTCAATGCAAAGCCCATATGCAGTCTATCTAAGGTGTTGTAAGAAAATAACTGCAGATGCTGGTACAAATCGAAGGTATTTATTCACAAAATGCTGGAGTAACTCAGCAGGTCAGGCAGCATCTCAGGAGAGAAGGAATGGGTGACGTTTCGGGTCGAGACCCTTCTTCAGACTGATGTCAGGGGGGCTGGACAAAGGAATGATATAGGTGGAGACAGGAAGTTAGAGGGAGAACTGGGAAGGAGTGGGGGGAGGGGGAGAAGAGAGGGACAGAGGAACTATCCAAAGTTGGAGAAGTCAATGTTCATACCACTGGGCTGCAAGCTGCCCAAGTAAAATATGAGGTGCTGTTCCTCCAATTTCCGGTGGGCCTCACTATGGCACTGGAGGAGGCCCATGACAGAAAGGTCAGACTGGGAGTGGGAGGAGGAGTTGAAGTGCTCAGCCACCGGGAGATCAGGTTGGTTAAGGCGGACTGAGCGAAGGGGTTGAGCGAAACGATCGCCGAGACTGCGTTTGGTTTCGCCGATGTAAAGAAGTTGACATCTAGAGCAGCGGATACAATAGATGAGGTTGGAGGAGGTGCAGGTGAACCTCTGTCTCACCTGGAAAGTCTGTTTAGGTCCTTGGATGGAGTTGAGAGGGGAGGTAAAGGGACATGTGTTGCATCTCCTGCGATTGCAGGGGAAAGTGCCTGGGGATGGGGTGGTTTGGGTAGGAGTGGACCAGGGAGTTACGGAGGGAACGGTCTCTGCGGAACGCAGAAAGGGGAGGGGATGTGAAGATGTGGCCAGTAGTGGGGTCCCGTTGTAGGTGACGGAAATGTTGGCGGATGATTTGTTGGATACGCTGGCTAGGAGGATGATTTGTTATCATCTATCTAAGGTGTCGGTTAGTCTTTTCTAATTTGTCACAAATATATGATATTTTGATGTAAATAAAATTGGGGTGAATGGACTTAGTCCCCTTATGTGGTGATTAACATCACTGTAACAAAAATGACATACTATTCTTAATATTTTTCACATTCATATAGGAAGCATATTGATGATGTTTCATATGGAGGGGGAAAAAACGCCTCTAGTCCCAGAGGTCAAATCATGCAACACAGAAAGGACCCTTCCAGCTCACCTCATCCCTGCCACCCTGATACCTATCTAGTGTATGCTAATCCCATTTGCCTGCATTAGGCGTATACAGAACAGTGCTAACTAATCCAAAAGTGGTCTCACCAATGTTTTGTACAACTGCAACATGGCATCCCAACTCTTATGCTTAATGCCTATGAAGGCAACAATACCAAATGCATTTTTCACTACCTTATCCATCTCTGTGATTAGTTGCATTGAGCTATGGACTTGCATTCCGTTCCCTCAGTACATCAACACTCCCAAGATCCCCGATATTTACCTTTGAACGTTTCCTTTGCATGTACCTGTCCAAATGACTTTCAAATGTTGCAATTCTACCTGCTTTCACCTGTCGAAGGGTCTCGACCCGAAACGTCACCTATTCCTTTTCTCCAGAGATGCTGTCTGACCCGCTGAGTTACTCCAGCTTGTTGTGTATATTAAGCATGTCTCCAGGGAAAGGTGGAGAAACATATGCCTAAACTGGCCCTTATGCAGGTAGCTACTTTGTCTCTGGTTGCATGAAACTCTGGGTACACTGACACCACATGTCACAGTGTGCTGAGGTTACTGGTTTTGCAAAGAACGAGTCTGGCTCTGTGGCAGCTCCGTACAACATCCCATTCAGCTAGACCGTGTTGCACCAACAGTCCTTTGTATTCTTTGTAGCTCTCACTAGGGTCTCTTCCACGTCCCGCAGCTCCGCTCTTGCTCCCCCTCCCCCCACCCACAAAACAAGGACAGGATCCCCCTCGTTCTCACCTTCCACCCCACCAGCCAGCGGATCCAACAAATCATCCACCAACATTTCCGTCACCTACAACGGGACCCCACCACTGGCCATATCTTCCCATCCCCTCCCCTCTCTGCATTCCGCAGAGACCGTTCCCTCCGTAACTCCCTGGTCCACTCGTCCCTTCCTACCCAAACCACCCCAACCCCGGGCACTTTCCCCTGCAACCGCAGGAGATGCAACACCTGTCCCTTTACCTCCCCCCTCAACTCCAGGACCCAAACAGTCTTTCCAGGTGAGACAAAGGTTCACCTGCAGCTCCTCCGACCTCATCTATTGCATCCGCTGCACTAGATGTCAACTTATTTACATCGGCGAAACCAAGCGCAGGCTCGGCGATCGCTTCGCTGAACACCTGCGCTCGGTCCGCATTGACCAAGCTGATCTCCCGGTGGCCGAGCACTTCAACTCCCCCTCCCATTCCCAGTCTGACCTTTCTGTCATGGGCCTCCTCCAGTGCCATAGTGAGGCCCACCGGAAATTGGAGGAACAGAACCTCATATTTCGCCTGGGCAGTTTGCAGCCCAGTGGTATGAACATCGACTTCTCCAACTTTAGATAGTTCCTCTGTCCCTCCCTTCCCCTCCCCCTTCCCAGATCTCCCTCTATCTTCCTGTCTCCACCTATATCCTTCCTTTGTCCCGCCCCCCTGACATCAGTCTGAAGAAGGGTCTCGACCCGAAATATCACCCATTCCTTCTCTCCCGAGATGCTACCTGACCTGCTGAGTTACTCCAGCATTTTGTGAATAAATACCTTCGATTTGTACCAACATCTGCAGTTATTTTCTTATAGTCCTTTGTATCAGTTTATGTAGAGGACACCTTTGATAAATAGACAAGCAGGCAGTGGTCTGAATAAGGAGGTATTGTTTTGACTGACTTTGATCAGTGTCAAAGTCGATTAGCAAACTGCTTCGACACCATCGCTTTCAATTAGCAGAATGCTTCAATCACCAGTATCACAATCACGTGTGGAGAAGGGGCCACAATTCAGATCCTTCACGTATGGCAGAGTCACAACATCAGTGCTCACTGTCCATGCAGCGGCTGCCTTGGGTCATCTCCATATGAGTAGGAAGGAACTGCAGATGCTGGTTTACTGCAGACACAAAATGCTGGAGTAACTCAGCGGGACAGGCAGCATCTCTGGAGAGAAGGAATCGTTGCCGTTTCAGGTCGAGACCCTTCTTCAGACTGTCTCTATCTCCATTCCCATGAGATCTTTTCCTCAGATGCTTAAAGCCTGCGTGGGTGCATTGAATGCGATGGTGAGTTGCGTCATCGATTCCTGCCTTCACTAAGATATGTCTCCCGATATAGGAAGGATCCACATTTGACATGGTGTCATCTATATACTACAACTCTCGTTTGTTTGTTTGTTTGTTCCTGAACTACAGCCAAAACGGTACATGATAGCGCGACAATTTTAGGCCCACATTACTCACCGTGGTCCCTTTGGTGCTAATGGAAGAGGTTTCATTGAAATCGGTGTTATATTTTTTAAGTTATTCACATTTTAAAGTTTAAATCTATCTCCTAGGGAGGGGGGAGGGAGGGGGAGGAGGGAGGATAAGGGAGTTTTAGGGGGGTGGAGTAGGAGGGAAGGAAAGGGGAGGGGGAGGGGAAGGGGGCAGGGGGGAGGGGAGGGGAGGGGAGGGGGAAGGGGAAGGAGGAGGGGAGGGAGGGGGAAGGGAGGGGAGGAAGGGGGAGGAAGAGGAGGAGGGAGGGAAGGGAGGGGAGAGGGGGAGGGGAGGAGGGAGGGGAAGGGAAGGGGGGAAGGAAGGAGGGAAGGGGAGGAAGGAGGGGAGGGGAGGGGGTGGGGGGAAGGAGAGGGCGCTGCACCAATGCAGGAGGGGTTTGGGCCCAACGGGTCCACTTGGTCTAGTTGTACTTAATTTTGGAGCGCAGTAGTGTACAATAGGGGTGGGGGGGAGAAGAATTTAATTTTGCTGATGTTATGTAAACCACGGCCTCTTCGGTAATTGTGTAAACAGTGGCTTGAAGCTCAGCTTCTGAATGTGTGCAGACACAAGTGTCATTTGCAGCCTGCCATTCAATGACTGAATGGAGGTGACCTTGGTTCTTCAGTGAAGTGGACGTGGGAATTCAGCATATTCGCTGTTGATTAGCTCCATTGCAGAGGAGGTGAGATACAGCAATGTGTTGCGAGAGATTGAGAAAAGTATTGGGGTGATGAAGCAGCTTTTTGACACCGGATTACACTGAGATTGGCGTTGTGAGGATCCATTGGTTTAGATCAGAGCACGCAAGCCATCAGAATGCAGTTTAGTTTAGAGTTGCAGCGCGGAAACTGGCCCTTCGGCCCACCGAGTCCGCACCGACCAGCGATCCCCGCACACTTACACTATCCTACACACACTAGGGACAATTTACATTAATATCAAGCCAATTAACCTACAAACCTGTGGAGTGTGGGAGGAAACCAAAGATCTCAGAGAAAACCCACGCAGGTCACAGGTAGAACGTATAAACTCCATCCAGAGAACACCCAGAGTCAGGATCGAACTCGGGTCTCTGGCGCTTTAAGGCAGTAGCTCTACCGCTGCGCCACCATGCCGCCCAATAAGCTGTAAGATGGAAGCAAATTTACGCATGCAGCCAAATTTCAAAGGATCAAAGGTCATTTTATTGTCACATGTACCATACAGCCATACTAAAACAAAGCAACAAGACACACAACTACATAAAAGTTAACATAAACATCCACTACAGCAGATTCCCCACATTCCTCACTGCGATAGAAGGCAATAAAGTCCAAACCTCTTCTTCTTTATTCTCCCGCGGTCGGGGCGGTCGAAGCTCCCACGTCGGGCGATCGAAGCTCCCGCGTCGGGCGATCGAAGCTCCCGCAGCCGGCGGTCGAAGCTCCCGCAGCCGGCGGTCAAAGCCCCCGCGTCGGGTGATTGAAGCTCCTGCGTCGGGGCGGTCAAAGCCCCCTGCGTCGGGGCGATCGAAGCTCCAAACCCCACCCCCACCCCTCACATAAAACGCTAAAGAACACCAAAACATACATTTAACACATACTAAAAAACAACAAAGAAGGAAGGGACAGACAGACAAGGTGGCAAGGCAAGGCAAGGCAAGGTGGCAAGGCAAGGCAAGGCAAGGCAAGGTGGCAAGGCAAGACAAGGCAAGGCAAGGCAAGGCAAGGCAAGGCAAGGTGGCAAGGCAAGACAAGGCAAGGCAAGGCAAGGCAAGGCAAGGCAAGGCAAGGCAAGGCAAGGTGGCAAGGCAAGGCAAGGCAAGGCAAGGTGGCAAGGCAAGGCAAGGCAAGGTGGCAAGGCAAGGCACGGCAAGGCAAGGCAAGGCAAGGTGGCAAGGCAAGGCAAGGCAAGGTGGCAAGGCAAGGCAAGGCAAGGCAAGGCAAGGCAAGGCAAGGCAAGGTGGCAAGGCAAGGCAAGGCAAGGCAAGGCAAGGCAAGGCAAGGTGGCAAGGCAAGGCAAGGCAAGGCAAGGCAAGGCAAGGCAAGGCAAGGTGGCAAGGCAAGGCAAGGCAAGGCAAGGCAAGGCAAGGCAAGGCAAGGCAAGGCAAGGCAAGGCAAGGCAAGGTGGCAAGGCAAGGCAAGGCAAGGTGGCAAGGCAAGGCAAGGCAAGGCAAGGCAAGGCAAGGCAAGGCAAGGCAAGGCAAGGCAAGGCAAGGCAAGGCAAGGCAAGGTGGCAAGGTGGCAAGGCAAGGCAAGGCAAGGTGGCAAGGCAAGGCAAGGCAAGGCAAGGCAAGGCAAGGCAAGGCAAGGTGGCAAGGCAAGGCAAGGCAAGGCAAGGCAAGGCAAGGCAAGGCAAGGCAAGGCAAGGCAAGGCAAGGTGGCAAGGCAAGGCAAGGCAAGGCAAGGCAAGGCAAGGCAAGGCAAGGTGGCAAGGCAAGGCAAGGCAAGGCAAGGCAAGGTGGCAAGGCAAGGCAAGGCAAGGTGGCAAGGCAAGGCAAGGCAAGGCAAGGCAAAGCAAGGCAAGGCAAGGCAAGGCAAGGCAAGGCAAGGCAAGGCAAGGTGGCAAGGCAAGGCAAGGCAAGGTGGCAAGGCAAGGCAAGGCAAGGCAAGGCAAGGCAAGGCAAGGCAAGGCGGCCATTGCCGGTGCCACCCAATATCACCCGCCAAATTTGAGAGGGCTTTTCCATCATCACAATCAATGGATAAATTAAAGGTCTTGTTAGGTCATGAAGGACTCGGCAAGGTGGTGAATGCGATCCCCTGCATTTCTCTTGAAGTTGACATACAATACCAGTCATGTCCACTGTGCCCGTGGTTGGTCGCAACCCACACTCCACCGGGTGGCGCCAGCAATGGCTGCCTCGCCATCAGTCTGTCTGTCCTTTCCTACTTTGTGTTTAAATAGTATGTGTTAAATGTATGTTTTTAGAGTTCTTTAGCTTGTTTTATGTGGGGGGAGGAGGAAACTTTTTCTAATCGCTTACCTCGACGGAGATGCGATTTCTCTTCCTTTATCGTATCTCCAACCGCACTGCGGCCTAACATCGAGGAGTTCGCAGCCTTTGCTGGAGACCGACTTCGAGAGCTTCACCGTGGGAGCCTGCGGACTTACCATCGCAGAGCCTGCCATCCCTTTGCCAGGGATCGACCTCGGAGCTCCAACCGTGGGTGCTTGTGGACTTAACATCACGGAGCCCGCGATCTCTGGTCAGAGACAGACATCGGGAACTCCAAGCTGCGGGAGTTTCAACCGCCCCGACACGGGAGTTTCGATTGCCCCGACATGGGAGTTTCGATTGCCCTAATGCACGAGTTTCTACCTTCGGCTGCGGGGGCTTCGATCGCCCCGACGGATGGTTCAACTGCCCCGACCGCAGGAGAATAAAGAGGAAGAAGGTTGGACTTTTTTGCCTTCCATCACAGAGGAATGTGGGGAATCCGCTGTGGTGGATGTTTATGTTAACTTTTATGTAGTTGTGTGTCTGGTTACTTTATTTTCCGTATGGCTGAATGGTAATTCGCACATCACTGTACCTTAATTGGTACACGTGACAATAAAAGGCCTTTGAAAGCTTTGAATTTGGGGAGCAGCCCTTCAAACACTGAAGACAAGTGCCCTTGTGGCCGACAGGAGGAGCTGTGGTTGTCAGAATGTGACTGTCACCTCTCATTGAAGATGGTCACAGCCAGGGTGTCTCACAGCTCCCCACAGTTATCCGGCATAGGAAATGAGGTTGCGGATTTGTGCCTCACATTCCTGTCTGCAACATTTTACACCTACAGCAAGGATGCCATTCACTCCTGAAGCTTAATTATTTTTAATTGCCATTTGGCTTCTTGTTGGTCAGAGATGGCAGCAAGGCTTAAATTACTTGATTGTAATCATGTATTGTCTTTCTGCTGACTGAATAGCACGCAACAAAAGCTTTTCACTGCACCTCTTGTACATAAATCAATAAACTAAACTATAACTGTAGTTTGCTGTGGAACAAAGTCACGGGGCTCACATCAAGAATAGAGACATGTTCAAAAGGTCATATGTGATAGCAGTATTAGGCCATTCGGCCCATCGAGTCTACTCCGCCATTCAATCCTGGCAGATCTATCTCTCCCACCTAACCCCATTCTCCAGCCTTCTCCCCATAACCTCTGACACCCGTACTAATCAAGAATCTATCTATCTCTGCCTTAAATATATCCACTGACTTGGCCTCCACAGCCTTCTATGGCAACGAATTCCACAGATTCACCACCCCCTGACTAAAGAAATCCCTCCTCATCTCCTTCCTAAAAGAATGTCCTTTAATTCTGAGGCTGTGACCTCTAGTCCTAGACTCTCCCACTAGTGAGAGTCCCTGAAAGTCAAGGGAGAGGCTCTGATTTGTTCTGAACCATTCCATACCCCTCCTCTCCCTCTCTCCTGAATCTCTGTCTGAAAAAGGGTCTCGACCCAAAACATAACCTATTCCTTTTCTCCAGAGATGCTGCCTGATCCGCTGAGTTCCTCCAGCATTTTGTGTCTGTCATCAATTACTGTCATAGCAGAGGTGATGTGGACATCCCTGGAGTCTCCCATTCGGAAGACAATTTAATCCAACAGGGGGCCGGTTCCAGGGTTGGGATGCTGCCACAAAATGCAGTGCATGTCTGACTGGCGAAACAGAGTGGTTACGATAAAACTATGCTCCAAGCATTTTGTCAAGGACATTCCTGCCAACCACATCTGGATTATGCCTTTTCAAATCTGGACATCAAGGTTGCCCAGGCCATTCGTTTATCTTCCTCTGGGATGCAGTCCAGGATTTGCTCAAGGTTGGGCTAGATGCATTCCCTACACACTAGGAGCAATTTACAGAGGCCAATTAACCTACAAATCCGCACGTCTTTGGGGTGTGGGAGGAAACCAGAGCACCCGGAGAAAACCATCACGATCACAGTGGATCACAATGAGAACGTGCAAACTCCACACGGACAGCACCTGAGGTAAGGATCGAACCTGGGTCTCTGGTGCTGTGAGGCAGCAGTTCTACCAGCTACACCACTGCACCACCACTTATTTATCTGACAGGGCGGTCACTAAAATGAGAAACTGGTTTGGTCCCTACGGAAAACTCCACCCATGAAAGTAAAGCTAGCTTTATCATAAAGAATCCCCCCTTCCCCCCACTCACTGTTCACCCTTTCATTGTTCTTTGAGCTGGCCATCTCCTGCCTGGCGTGACCCACTCCGGGTGGCAATGCCAACGCCAAACCGTCTGAGTTTCCAGGATATGAAAGATCCTCACAGTTCCATGAGGGTCTGATATTCCAGGTCCCCCAAACTCTAATATTGAGGTGTGGAAGTGCCTGTGTGTGATTTTATTTTACTGTAGGAGAGCCACTGCACAGTATTCACCAAACAAACATGAGAGAGAGAAGGGATTTGATGCTGCTATCCTGCTGCATGTAAGAATTTCATCATTCCAATTCACTACATATAATTAAACAGGCGCCAGAGGGCTCTGCCTGAGCCGGCTGCCTGCCCCTTTTCCGGGGTTATGTCCGTGCCCGGGTGGTACTTGAGAGCAAAGATACTAGAGGAACAAGATGGACCACTCCGTTGAAATCGCCTGCACTGAAGTGTAATCCGCAAAGGAGCTATTTTAGTAGGCAAAACGTTATGCCTCTCGCAGTGTAATCAGTGTTTTGGGGTCTGAAGAAGGGTCTCGACCCGAAACGTCACCCATTCCTTCTCTCCTGAGATGCTGCCTGACCTGCTGAGTTACTCCAGCATTTTGTGAATAAATACCATCAGTGTTTTGGGAGAACAGTATGTGTGATGACACCATTAAAATGCAGAATATATCTCATCTATCATTTCACAGATTTTTGTTATTTTTCTTTTTAATTGTTTCTGCAAGTTTCTGCCTACTAAAATGGCGCCATGACATACTACGGTTTTTAGGGTCGAGTGGCCTATCTTGCTTCTCTAGTATCTTTGCTTGAGAGGTAATACCCTGTGTCCACGGGCACCCTGGGGGATTCCCGGGACCCCTGGGCACCGCAAGGGGTGGAATGTATCCTTAACAAGGATGATGGTATAGTTATTTGAAAATGTAATGATTAGATAATTCGATGATTTTGTATTATGGTTATAGTTTAGATTTAGTTTTGTTTAAAGATACAGCGCGGGAACAGGCCCTTCAGCCCACCCGGCCCGCGCCGACCAGTGATCCCCGCACATTAACACAATCCTACACACACTAGGGACAAGTTTTACATTTACCAAGCCAATTAACCTACAAACCTGTACGAGGAAACCGAAGATCTCGGAGAAAACCCACGCAGGTCACGGGGAGAATGTACAAACTCCGTACAGACGGCACCCATAGTCGGGATCGAACCTGAGGCAGCAACTCTACCGCTGCACCACTGTGCCACGGCGGGTGTGTTACCACTGCTTTGGTTTGTAAATATTATTCTTTGTAACAATTGATTTTTTATTAAATTTGATTTTATAAAAATGACAACTAAACACTCTTCATTCTTTCTCTTGATTCTCTGGCAAAGAGGTGCAGACCAAACTGAGAATCATAATAAAAAACGTTTGATGCTTGGGATCTGAATAAAAAAACAAAAAATACTGGAAACACACAGTAACTTTAAAAGTTAAATGTTTGTTTCTCGTTCCAGGGACTAGAGGCCATCGCTACTACAGGACAGTGAAGATGGACCCACAGACACACGCACGCATGCACACACGCACACGCACACACGGTCACACGCGCACACACACACACACACACACACACACACACACACACACACACACACACACACACACACACACACACACACACACACACACACACACACACACACACACACACACACACACACACACACACACACACACGCACACGCACACACGGTCACACGCGCACACACACACACACAACCACACACACACACACACACACACACACAGGTGGACATTCTTGTGTACTCGTCAGCATACACACTCTCACACACATTTTGGTGGGCTCAAGCACATATAAGCATGTCGGCTACCAGCCTGCTACTCACCTCCACCTATCGCCCTCGATGCTTCCTGTCCCTAAATCTTTTTTAGTACCCCCCCATGTGCGGCACGGTGGCGCAGCGGTAGAGTTGCTGCCTTACAGCGAATGCAGCGCCGGAGACTCAAGTTCGATCCTGACTACGGGTGGCGTCTGTACGGAGTTTGTACGTTCTCCCCGTGACCCGCGTGGGTTTTTTTCCGAGATCTTCGGTTTCCTCCCACACTCCAAAGACGTACAGGTACGTAGGTTAATTGGCTGGGCAAATGTAAAAATTGTCCCTAGTGGGTGTAGGATAGTGTTAATGTGCGGGGATCGCTGGGCGGTGCGGATCCGGTGGGCCGAAGGGACTGTTTTTGCGCTGTATCTCTAAATCTATATCTAAAAATCTAAATCTACCCCCTTCACCACAAAACCTCACTCCAACTCACTTCCGCTACATGGCCCAATGCTTGGTGCACCAGTCCCCCCTCTGCTCTGGTCCCTGGTCTTCTGTTCCCTGCCCTCATCACCCAGGCTCTCTCCTTTCCCGTGTAGGAAGGAACTGCAGATGCTCATTTAAACCAAAGATAGACAAAAAAAGCTAGAGTAACTCACACGACGTCACCTATTTCTTTTCTCCAGAGGCGCTGTCTGACCCGCTGGGTTACTCCAGCTTTTTGTGTCTATCTTCTCCTTTCTTTCCAGCCTGGGAAACAACCCAACTCCAAGTGCCATCATTGAGCGGTGCTCTCTCAGCAACGGGCTGGGCTGAGGTAGGGGGCAACACACACTCACCTGTGAACATGGCCACACCTGCCTTGTGTGTCCTCCTGAGTTACTCCAGCCTTTTGGGTCTGCTCCTGGCATCACTGCTCCCCGATTAGTATGGGTGTCAGAGGTTATGGGGAGAAGGTAGGAGGATGGGGTTGGGAGGGAGAGATAGATCAGCCATGATTGAATGGTGGAGTAGAGTTGATGGGCTGAATGGGCTCTTTCTACTCCTATCCCTTATGACCTTCTCCTGTATCTGTCCACACCTGATCTTTTTTACAGACTCCTCAATGTAATGTGCAACAGTTTTAGAGGAGTTTGTGTGCTTCCCTGGCTAAAAAGTCTAGAATAAGGGGTCAAAGTCACAAAACATAAAGCAGGCCATTTAGGACTGAAATTAGGAGACATTTCATCAAAGGATGACAAACCTTTAAAGCTCCCCACCCTGGAGGCTTGTAGAGGTTCAGTCATAGATACCATTTAAAACTGGGTTTGAAACATTTTTGGGGGGAGGGTTTGAGGGAAAAGGCAGAAACATTGGGTAGAGGTGGAAGATGAGCAGGATCTTGCTGAGTAGCAGAGCGGGCTCTGGGTGGGTGAATCGTCTACTAATCCAATTGTATGTTGAATGGATGTACATGAAATGTGAAGCCGTGATATCATGTAAATGTAATGCTTTGTTTTGCCCCCTACGATGAGAATATGTGAATGGAATGCTTCAAATATTCACAGTTTTGAAGGAATGAGCAGTGTCAGAGGAGAGGGAATGTTAACGAGCAAGCTCGCATAAACATTGGAAATGTGTGAATTACCATTCACCCAGCTGGATACCCGTACAATGTAGTACACCACCACAATACAGCCTAGTACACCACCACAATACACCCTAGTACACCACAATACAGCCTAGAACACCACCACAATACACCCTAGTACACCACAATACAGCCTAGTACACCACCACAATACAGCCTAGTACACCACAATACAGCCTAGTACACCACAATACAGCCTAGTACATCAACACAATACAGCCTAGTACACCACCACAATACAGCCTAGTACACCAACACAATACAGCCTTGTACACCACAATACAGCCTAGTACACCACCACAATACAGCCTAGTACACCACCACAATACAGCCTAGTACATCAACACGATACATCCTATTACACCACCACAATACAGGCTAGTACACCACCACAATACAGCCTAGTACACCACCACAATACAGCCTGGTACACCACCACAATGCAGCCTAGTACACCACCACAATACAGCCTGGTACACCACAATACAGCCTAGTACACCACCACAATACAGCCTAGTACACCACCACAATACAGCCTAGTACACCACCACAATACACCCTAGTACACCACCACAATACAGCCTAGTACACCACCACAATACAGCCTAGTATTTGAGGATGCTCCTGAAACTGCGGAGCATCTTGAACAATACTGCTCAGCCTAGTACACCATCACACTGGTCAACCTGAGGAGCACCTTCAGCAACAGACTGGTTCCACCAAGATGCAGCACAGAACGCCACAGGAGATCCTTCTTCCCTGTGGCTCTCAAACTGTACAACTCCTCCCCCTCCTGTCGTGGGATAGACTGACTCCCCAATCTTTGCAGCCCTTCCCCAATCCTTTCCACTCGCCACTTTAATTTCATGTTTCATGTATTTTGTGTTTTATGACTGTTGACAGATCAATTTCCCTTCTGGGATAAATAAAGTTGTATCGTATCGTATACCACCACAATACAGCCTAGTACACCACCACAATAATGGACACATTATGTCTATTATTAAATATGTTTTTCTACAGACTAAAATTGGTATTTCATTTGTATGTTAATTGATCGCGCACGATTGTAAAACCAGGTTAGTCCGGGTGTCGGGGGGTTATGGGGAGAAGGCAGAATGGTGTTGAATAGACTCGATGGGCCGAATGGCGGAGTAGACTCAAGGGCCGAATGGCATAATTCTGCTCCTATCACTTATGAACAAACACAGGAATGACAAAGTAAAAAATATAACACTAATTTGCATTTATAGATTTCTTTGCAAATGTACTTTCTCGGGATGACCTACTGCCTGCCCACAGTTAATCTCACAAAACAAACCTCGGGACATATTGGATGCTGGCATGTTCCCTCCCTCTGGCGCTGAGATAGCGCCGCCACTGTTTGTTCCATCCCCGTCCCAGTCTCATGCTAATTTCGTGTTTGGCAACTTTCATTTCAAAAGGCATTTCAAAGGCAATTCAGATCAAAACAAGTCTACCTTTAAAGCAAGACTTTTGGTCTTACATCGGCGATGGGGCCCCCGATGTGAATGAAGGTAGACACAAAAAGCTGGAGTAACTCAGCGGGTCAGACAGCATCTCTGGAGAAACGAAATAGGTGACCTTTCGGGTCTCTCTCTCTTCAGACTGAATTAGTTCGCTTACATGTACCTTAAGGGTCATTAATACAGGCTACAGGCTCGGCGTCTCTAGTCGGGATTGTCCGTCAATGGAGCAAGAGCCACAAACTTGAAACAAGGCAAAGCTGCATAAAGCAGAGAGGGTAACATTGTCCTGGGTCATGGGTCCTGGGTCCGGGTGTGGGTCGGGTCAATCCTGTGTATTAGACCAGTCTAATTCATCTTTTTTCTCTTCTTCACAAAATGCTGAAGTAACTCAGCAGGTCAGGCAGCATTTCAGGAGAGAAGGAATGGGTGACGTTTCGGGTCGAGACCCTTCTTCAGTCTGAAACCCGAAACGTCACCCATTCCTTCTCTCCTGAGATGCTGCCTGACCTGCTGAGTTACTCCAGCATTTTGTGAATAAATACCTTCGATTTGTACCAGCATCTGCAGTTATTTTCTTATTTTTTCTCTTCTTAATTATTCTATCGCAGAACGTCCCCTCTCACGCAGGAACTTTAAGGAAAACATAAATGTTGTCGATTTTTAATATTAGAAGGTGATTCAAATCATGTTCACTTCATTTATTCACAAAATGCTGGAGTAACTCAGCAGGTCAGGCAGCATCTCGGGAGAGAAGGAATGGGTGACGTTTCGGGTCGAGACCCTTCTTCAGACTGGTTCACTTCATTGATGCCAGATAGACACAAAAAGCTGGAGTAACTCAGCGGGTCAGACAGCATCTCTGGGGAGAAGGAATAGGTGACGTCTTGGGTCGTGACCGGGATAAATGGAATAAGCAGTCATTTAAATCACCTTTCCCAGGAATGTGAACGGGTGCGTGCAGTCGAAGAGACGGATATCAATAGACACTGTACAGTATTGTACACCAGAATAGTATTATTTTATTACTTATTACTCGTCACTTTAATTTCATGTTTCATGTATTTTATTGGCAGATCAATTTCCCTCCTGGGATAAATAAAGCTCTATCGTATCGTATCGTAGTGGTATTCATACTGCCACACCACGACCATTTCTAAAACCGTCTCATACCCCATAACAATGATCAGCCATGATCACATTGAATGGCGGTGCTGGCTCGAAGGGCTGAATGGCCTCCTCCTGCACCTATTGTCTATAGTCTATAACACGTGAAGATACAATCGGTTCTGTTTGCACTCACGTGTAACATGAAGGCCGGGGGTTTACCAGTTCTTGAGAGTAAATCGCAGTATTTCGGGAGTACATTTAATTTTAAACGCTGTGGCCTTAGAACTGACATGATAGAAATGATGTTAGAAAATAACTGCAGATGCTGGTACAAATCGAAGGTATTTATTCACAAAATGCTGAAGTAACTCGGCAGGTCAAGCAGCATCTCAGGAGAGAAGGAATGGGTGACGTTTCGGGTCGAGACCCTTCTTCAGTCTGAAACCCGAAACGTCACCCATTCCTTCTCTCCTGAGATGCTGCCTGACCCGCTGAGTTACTCCAGCATTTTGTGATAGAAATGATGGTTCTTGACTATATTTGTGTTTCTTTCTATATTTTGTTTATCTGCTTCTGACCTCTGATGTTGGTTTTTTTAAAAATTATATTTTGTTTAGTATTAAGGGTCGGCATAATAAACTTTGGCTTCTGCATACACCTTTATTTTTTCGGTCAGAAAATATCATGTGTGATTATATTGTTTTATTTTTTGACACAATGATTTTTGCACTATTTAACTTTCACAACTGTATGGTCAATCTGTTGTATTGTATTGACCGGAAAAAAAATACATAAAAAAATTTTAAAAACACGTTTTTTTACTTTAGAGCGCCACTTTTTTTTTGATAACTGTTCAACAGAGGGCAACATATATATTGTGTAAGAAGGTAGACACGCTAAAAGCTGGGGTAACTCCGCGAGACAGACAGCATCTCTGGAGAGAAGGAATGAAAACATATTGTTTAATTTGTTTACCTGTTGTTTTAGGCACTTCATACAATTAATTAAACAGAGGCAGGCTTTGAGATTGGACTGGGTAGGAAAGGCTTTAAAAAAAACCTCCTGTTGGAATTTCAAAGAGAGCCCGAAACACAATGACAAATGTCCTGGCGAAGTATCCCCAAGCAAACCGGGAGGACGGGGTTGTGTATTTGCCCAGTCCGAGATTAAAATGAATAGGAATCCAGTCTCTCCCACCACGCTTTGATGGCCAGCTGCCGGCAGCTCCATTCATCGCACCTGAAATCCACATCGTCGGCTCGGAGCGGGCACGGTCGCGTCATGCTGGGCTATAAAGCAGGCACTTGCGGGTAGCTCGCTAACTCCAATACAGAACTTGCTGCAAGCTGGGCGGGTCTCGGACACACTGGTGCACATCCGAATCAATCCGAAAGCAGCGGGACTGGGTGGAAAATAAAGTTAACACAAGCAGAGAGAGAGAGCAGGAGATGGAGAAGAAACGCACCTACTCTGGGATTAAAGCGCGTTGTGTTTTACAACAAGGACTCGAGTAAAGGACTTTACTAAAACCATTCAACCCCACAGCGGAGGGCGACCTGACCTGACCTGACCTGCCTGCCTGCCGTCCGAAGGATTTCTGCTCCCCCGCTTCTTCGTCAGACTTTGGCCAGTTTCACCAACTCGCCCCGAGGAAGGCAAGTGAACGCCGCGATGCGCTGCGCTGCGATGCGCTCCAAGCCTGTTTGAGTCTCACTGTGTTTACAAACTCTCTCTGTCTGTGTGTGTGTTATTCCAGGTGTTGGCAGGACCGGGCGAGCTTGCCTTGGCAGCAGGGTGTCGGCGCTGGTTATCGGGCTGGTGTATCGGTGGGGGTTGGAGATGGAGGTTTGGATGGGCTGTGGTATCCTGGCTCTGCTCCAGTGGCGACTGTGCGGTGCGATCCATTGGCTGTAAGTCGCGCTCAGCGCTGTCTGTCTGTCTGTCTGTGTGTCTGTCTGTCTGTCTGTCTGACTGACTACTGCACGTCCACACTCAGCGCCCAGAGGACGTGTATTCGGTCACAAAATCATACAGCACGCAAACAGGCCCTTCGACCCATCACGTCCAAGGTGTCCCATCTAAGCTAGTCCCATTCAGACGCGTTTGGCCCATATCCCTCTAAATCCTCCCTATCCATGTACCTGAACAAATGTCTTTTCTGAAGAAGGGTATCAACCCGAAACGTAACTCATTCCAGCATTTTGTGTATCTTGGGTGTAAACAAATATCTTTTAAATGCTGTTATAACACCTGTTTCAACCACCATCTCGTTTATTCTGTGGAAATAAAACCCCTTAACATGCCATTCCTTCTCTCCTGAGATGCTGCTTGACCTGCTGAGTTACTCCAGCATTTTGTGAATAAATACCTTCGATTTGTACCAGCATCTGCAGTTATTTTCTTATATAACATTAGTAACTCACTGGGTTTTGACTCGCTTTGGGCATTGGCTTTGAAATCCTTCCAGATGGTTTTATAACAAGTAGCGGTATAGTTTGTCGTTCACTGACAGTGTCTTGTATCGCCCGGTTGAAGCAGGAGATGAGATAACAGCAACATAACGTGGCCGTTTGTGATTAACAGTGGCATCGCGGTGAGCGGCGCGGCTTTGGGCTGGAATCAGACTCAACACTGTAAAGTGGCGTCGTGCCTGGTGCCGGACCAGATGCAGCTGTGCCGGAGGAACCTGGAGCTCATGCACAGCGCAGTGTTCGCGGCCAAACAGACGCGCCTTGTGTGCCAGAGTACCATGGTCGACATGCGCTGGAACTGCTCCTCCGTACACCTGGCGCCCCACTTCAATCCGGATTTAAACCGAGGTAACGCGCATTTCTTTTTTGGTAATTTTAGCCAAGTTGTAGATTGGGCTTCACAGAATGTGTAGTAAGTGTATGGCCGTCCCAAAGCAAATAAATCAAACACATATCACATGTTGAGACCAGGGTGCGACATTTGACGGGTGGTGCACATAATCTGGGTACTGATCCCCAACCAGTAACGCTGCAAGGATATCCTCTCCACCCGTTCTGAAACGCTTCAAAGAGGTTCCCTCTAGAGTGTAGTCGATTAGAAGCATCGAAAATAGGTGCAGGAGTAGGTCATTGGGCCCTTCGAGCCAGCGCCGCCATTCAACATTGTCATGGCTGATCATCCAGAATCAGTGCTTTCTCTCCATATCCCTTGATTCCGTTAGCCCGAAGAGCTATTGCTCTTAGCAATTACCGTGAACACAATGACCCTCGGCAAAGAGATTCAGTCTGAAGGGTCTCGACCCGAAAAGTCGCCCATTCCTTCTCTCCTGAGATGCTTCCTGACCTGCTGAGTTACTCCAGCATTTTGTGAATAAACCCCTTTCCAGCAATGTTGGTTGGTGGAGAGAAATCGGACAGGACTTCCACTTTTGCAAGCTCTTAGTTTAACAACTCAAAATACAACATAGAACTGCCTCAGCTAAGGAGGTCTTCTATTGGAAACTACAGAGCCTGGAGGTTGGAATGCTGTTGATTGGGTCTAACCATGCAGTTGGGTGATTGAGGATGTTTGAGAACTGGAGGTTTCAGAGGGGACCAGGAGGGTGGATGAGATGAGAATATGACAGAATTTAAAAATGAAGAATATTTTAAGTATGAAGTTGGAAAAGCAGGACACAATGCCATCCAAGGAGGCTAACAGCTGTTGAGAGGGCCAAGAGTTTTAGATGCAACATAGAAAGCTCGTTGGCATATCTGGTTAAAGCCCAGTTAACTGCTCAGAATGCAACAGGATGCATCTACATCCAAATTGGGTATTTCTATTTGGAGCTAAATAAGCTCCACACCGATATGTTCGTTCCCGCGCACATCCTACCCTATCAGTGCACCCAGTGTGGCTTCAGTGAGAATCATACTCAATGGCTTCACGATACTTCTCTGAGTAATGTGTCCTTCAGTGTATTGTCTGCCATTGAATGGTTGTTGTTAAATAGACAATAGACAATAGGTGCAGGAGGAGGCCATTCGGCCCTTCGAGTCAGCACCGCCATTCAATGTGATCATAATAATAATAATAATAATATATTTATTTTATATAGCGCCTTAACACATGCACAAAGCGCTTTACAAATACAATTAACATAGAAACAAACAGACAAACTATCCTGACGGAAAAGCGGCGAATAATCAACGCCAGCGTCCTCTCACGTCAGGGTTGATCATTCTCAATCAGTACCCTGCCTTCTCCCCATACCCCCTGACTCTGCTATCCTTAAGAGCTCTATCTAGCACTCTTTTGAATGCATTCAGAGAATTGGCCTCCACTACCTTCTGAGGCAGAGAATTCCACAGATTCACAACTCTCTGACTGAAAAAGTTTTTCCTCATTTCAGTTCTAAATGGCCTACCCCTTATTCTTAAACTGTGGCCCCTTGTTTTGGACTCCCCCAACATTGGGAACATGTTTCCTGCCTCTAATGTGTCCAACCCCTTAATAATCTTATATGTTTCGATAAGATCTCCTCTCATCCTTCTAAATTCCAGTGTATACAAGCCTAGTCGCTCCAGTCTTTCAACATATGACAGTCCCGCCATTCCGGGAATTAACCTCGTAAACCTACGCTGAACGCCCTCAATAGCAAGACTTCAATGTGTCATTTATGCTTCCCTTCTATGTTGGAAAGTTGTGGGTTAAATCTTGCTTAGAAGGATCTAGCTCCTTGCTGTGGGAGTGCTGCCTACCGGAAGACCATTTAAAATGAGCTTTTGCTTGCTTTTAGCAGCATGCCGTAAAAGATTCCATCGCATTATTTTGATGGCAAAGGAGTTCCCTGTGGAAGCACGGCCAATATTTATTTTACAATAATATTATAATAAAAGCATGTTGTCATAGCAAGTAAGGCATCATTAAAATAGGTCATCTGCTCACTGGAAATGTGTTTGTTGGAACTTGCTGTGTGAAAATTAGCTTTGAAACTTTTTACATTTGTGTGATTGCATTTCAAAACTGCTCTCCTGGCTCTCAATGTTGACACAATCTGTGGCAGTAAAATGCAAACAAAATGCAGTTCTTTCTTTTCATGGTGTGGTTACATTTGCTATCTCCTTCAGCCCATGAACTGAGTGCAGTCAATAGCATTCCTGTTGCCTTGCTCCGTCTGGCATCTGGTGCATTCAGCCTGCAGTCTAGCCAAATGTTCCTTAAAATGTTCGTTAAATTTTTTACGCATTTGCTAATTTGTACAAGTTTGTGGTCAATGCCTACGTCTACCCCGTGAAGCATTAGGTGATATTTCAATAAATAATTTGCATGAATAATAATAGCTATAAAAATAGGCCAGAGGTATCCTGTGATGACTGACACACCCTCTGGTATCCCAAAACCTTATCCCCATCGACAAGACCCAAATCAGGAGCTTGGCAGAACCCTCTTCACTTGTCTGGATGAATTCAGACCCAACAACAGACAAGAAGCACAAAGCAGCCCACCTGATTGTTACCCCATCCAGCACCTAAACATTCATGTGTAGGAAGAAGGATGGGTCTCGACCCGAAACGTCACCCATTCCTACTCTCCAGAGATGCTGCCTGTCCTGCTGAGTCACTCCAGCATTTTGTGTCTATCTTCGACCTAAACATTCATTCTCTCCACCGCAAATGAATGGAATCTGCAGTCACTCATCTTGCCTAAATCTCCCACAGCTCCCACAGCTCCAGCCTCTACCACGTGGAACAATGCTTTCAGGTGCATTGCAGCACCACCAGCTTCCTTAGATCCTTAACACAGCTTGGGTTTCCCTCAAAGTTGCCTACCAATGCAACTTATAAATATATCGCTCTTCCTTCAAAGTTTGCTGGGTCAATAGACAATAGGTGCAGGAGGAGGCCATTCGGCCCTAAGAGCCAGCACCGTCATTCAATGTGATCATGGCTGATCATTCTCAATCAGTACCCCATTCCTGCCTTCTCCCCATACCCCCTGACTCCGCTATCCTTAAGAGCTCTATCGAGCTCTTTCTTGAATGCATTCAGAGAATTGGCCTCCACTGCCTTCTGAGGCAGAGAATTCCACAGATTCACAGCTCTCTGACTGAAAAGGTTTTTCCTCATCTCCGTTCTAAATGGCCTACCCCTTATTCTTAAACTGTGGCCCCTTGTTCTGGACTCCCCCAACATTGGGAACATGTTTCCTGCCTCTAACGTGTCCAACCCCTTAATAATCTTATACGTTTCGATAAGATCCCCTCTCATCCGTCTAAATTCCACTGTATACAAGCCTAGTCGCTCCAGTCTGTCAACATAAGACAGTGTGGAGCTACCTTCACCAACATGACCGCAGCGGTTTAAGAAGGATTTCATCATCGCCTTCTAGAGGATAGTTGGGGATGGGCAATAAACGCTTGCCTTGGTGACGAAGAAGAATAAGTAAAAATAAGCAATACAAATATTTTAATGGAGATTATTTTATTTAATTTACATACACAATTCCTACAAGTTATGGTTAGAAGTCCCCATTGGACCAGTGCTCCACATCTCACTTTTTGAACATTCAATACACCCTAAGTTTTGTTTTGGTTTTAGTATAATTCATATATAGAAATAGTCATACAGCATGGAAAAAGGCCCTTCGGCCCAACTTGCCCATGCTGCCCAAGCTGCCCCACGTCACTAGTCCCACCTGTCGTGTTTGGCCCATATCCCTCTAAATCCTTTCTGCACATGTACATGTCCAAATGTATTTAAAATGTTGTTATAGCATATGCCTTAACTACTTCCTATAGCAGCACAATCTATATACCCACCATCCTTGTGTTTGAAAAGGTTGCCTCTCAGATTCCTATTAAATCATTCGCTTCTCACCTTCCACCTAGGTGAAGTTCTGGTTTTTCATTCCCTTATTCTGAGTAAAATACTGTGTGCATTCACACTTTCTAGTCCCCTCATGATCTAATCATGCATTAAGTATATGTACCAAGTTCAGGAGGTTGTTGGTAACATCAAGCAATTGCAACCTCATTACATGCAGATACTAAAATGTTATCGAAATTACCAATCAAATCAACTGCTGTCCTATTAGTTCCAATAATCTCAGCTTCTGCAATGAAGATTCAAATACTCATAACAAAATTATATTAAAGATGTTCAATGCAATGCCAGATGCCCTGGAGTTCATTACTAATATGATATGATATGATATTGTATGATATGGTGATATGTGATGTGATAGAACTTTACTTATCCCAGGGAGAAATTGGTCGCTGTCCAGAGAGATTTACTCACCAAAATCCTTAATGTTAGATCAGATTGTGTACCATACTGCATATTTTTGAGTGGCTTATAAAATGTTGATTAATATTTAATGACAATAAATCTAATAACTTACTGTATCTCATCCATTTTGTTGGATATCCAAAAGGTTTAAGCCATATGATTTTGGTTGTAATTTTGTAAATATGTTTCTCCTCAGTTGACAAAATAATTTGGTGAGGAACAATTTGAATCGGGCTTGATAGGTCAATACACACTTATCTAACTGTTTTGTACAAATGCCTTTTATGACTATCAAAACTCTTCAGTGGCACGATGAATTTAGGATTGAAGCATTATACCACAGGATGCTAGAAATACATTCTCGGCCTTTTTCAGCTGAGGTGTTCTGACTAGAACTTTTGAAAGGCAATTAAATAAATGGTAATTCAATGTTCACAAATATACCTAACATTTTAAAACCATCCATCTGGCCAACTGTAGATATGATTCACCAGGTATTTCCTAGCTTCTCAGTACAGACTGCCAGGAGTCTGGTGTACGTACAGCACCACGAAAACATTACTTCGAGGACCATGTAAATATGCAAAAAAGAGGAGACCATATCACAACACTTTTTATTTGGTGAATATGAATAAATTGGCAATCTCAATGAGGTATAAGCAACGGGAAGGAAACTGTTGGAAAGCAAATCAGAAATATCTAATCTTTTAATATAAAGTACATGAAAAGCATCGACAAGGGTCAGAAAAAGCCAAGAATAGAGACATGAGAGACTACGGATCTTGGAATCTTGAGCAAAACGAAAGTGCAGGAAGAACTCAGTGGGTCAGGCAGCATCTGGGGAGGGAACAGATGGCAAGGTTTTGGGGTGGGACTTTCCTTCTGAAACATCACCTGTCCATTCCCAGCCCAGATGTTGAGTTCTTCCAGCAGTTTTGCGTTTTAACAATAAAAGATAACGCCCATTATTTCCTACAGTTTTTCTTTATTAACGAGTTGAAAGCTAAAATATTTATAGCCGTATCAGATATTAAAAGAATTCTAAAAAAGGAATACCTCTGGATATTTGTTATTTAACATTGAGGATTTCTGATGGGTAAATCTCTCAGCCAGGCTTGCCCCTCAGTTTGGGACCTGGGTTTGAGTTGGAAAATAGCCATTGTCCATGGAAAGGGATGCTTCATTGGAGATGTACAATCCTCCAACTGAAAGTGAAGTCATGGTCATCTTCGAACCCGAAGGACAAACAACAACGACAACAACAACATTTTAATGCTGCATCCATGGATTGAAAGCATCCACGAAACACCGGGATAATTGAGAAGTATAGAAATAATAGGCAAGCCAATGAGGAAAAAAATTCAAAAAATCGTTTCTTCAACTATCTATATATACTTAATTAAATAAGATTTTGTTTTTCTGATTTAGTTGAAAGCAAGATTTATTAAATTTGCCATCTTTCAGAGGTAGATATTTATAAAGGAATGGACGATGTTTCGGATTGAGATTCTTTATCCGACACTGATGAAGAGTCTCGACCCGAAACGTCACCTATGTCTTTTCTCCAGAGATGTTGCCTGACCCGCTGAGTTACTCCAGCATTTTGTGTCTATTTTTGGTGTAAACCAGCATCTGCAACTTCTTCGTGCACGTAGATATTTCTAAGGCAGGCTATCGGAAATGCAGCTGATCGTGGGCCGCAGTCTTTAAATTGAAGGTTTAGGCATTACCTGCATATCTCATGTATGTGTTCTATTTTGCAGGAACAAGGGAGTCGTCCTTTGTGTATGCCCTCTCCTCTGCTGCCCTCAGTCACTCCATCGCCCAGTTCTGTGCCTCGGGGGAGCTGCCCACCTGCTCCTGTGGTGTAATCCCAGCAGAGGTGTCGGGGCCCGACTTCAGGTGGGGCGGCTGTGGAGACAACCTCCGCTATGGGCTGCAACTGGGCTCGGTCTTTGCTGATGCACCAATGAAAGGAAGTAGGACTGGAACTCAGGCAAACAGGCTGATGAACATGCATAACAACGAAGTCGGCAGACAGGTAAATGGCCAATAGCTGCAATGCATTGCTCCTGCTGGTTACACTGTCCATGAGTAATGAACAGCTTCCCCTTGTGCAGATGTCCATAAGTCAATTTTGTTCGTAATTTGGAAAATACACAAAACAAACTCGATATGGTGACCATTACCTCCAGTATTGTATCAAAAGCACAAAACTGATTTGAAACAACAATGACTGAAAATGGGGAGGGGAAAGGGAGGGGGTGGGGGGAGAGGGAGGGGGTGGAGGGAGAGGGTGGGGGGAAAGGGAGGGGGCGGGGAGAGAGGGAGAGGGCGGGGAGAGAGAGAGAGGGGGAGAGGAAGCCATTACTGTTTGTATGAACACATACATGCATTTAAGTCGGACTTTTGGATTTTATAATATCATGGGAGCTCATTCATATGTCCATAAGTTGGGTGTTCATAATCTAACGGACACTTACTATTCATTTCCGTGTTCCATAATGGGGCCAGTTTCAGCAAACATTATTTCACTGCTCAGTTTCACAATTGTATCAATCTGCACCTCACAACTTAGCTCACTAATGAAGAAGGGTCCTGACCCAAAACACCACCTGCCCATGTTATCCAGAGATGCTGCCTGCCCTGCTGTGTCACTCTAGCACTGCGTGTCTGTTTTGTAAACCTACATCTGAAGTTCCCGGTACGTACAGCTCTCTAATACATAGCCGTAGTAAACACTGTCAGTCTACCTTCGATCCTGCCAAATGCTGTAGCTTTTGCATCTACTGTTTAAACATGAAAGCTTGACATGGTCTCATAGCTACTCCACCTGCTGCGACTATGGACCCACACATGATCAACAGCCCATTGTTTGC
The DNA here is from genome assembly GCF_053455715.1 of Rhinoraja longicauda. Lineage (NCBI taxonomy): Eukaryota > Metazoa > Chordata > Chondrichthyes > Rajiformes > Arhynchobatidae > Rhinoraja > Rhinoraja longicauda. Next base: position 4,794,302 of record NC_135967.1, on the reverse strand, counting down.
AGTAACAGCTGTACTCAAGATAATTAATACAAACCTATAGCTATTTGATATTGGCTCCATATCACATGGTTTTGTACAAGAACACCATACACATAAAATGTGCAACATTTGAGCATGTATAGCATCAAGGAGTCCTGGTAAAACACAAATCAATGGGCTTCATTTAAGAAGGAAACACGTGTTAGTTGTTGTCATTTCAAACAGGAAGATGGTTCTTCTTGTTGGAGGTTAATTATTGCAGCCACAGAGTGTTACAACAGGAACCCTCCAGTGCATGTCCTGGGCATGTTCATCTACATCACAAACCTTCATTTCATCATAAAGTCAGAAAATGGGGAAGTCCACTTATAATCGCATAATATTCAATTCCATTTTAGCAACTCTTCAACAAAGGACGTAGCTCCTGCCTGCCCACAGCAAGACTTAGACAATATTAAAAAAACACCACAGTGCAGGAGAAACACGGGGAGAGAGAGGGAGGAAGGGATGGAGAAGACCAGTTCTGGGGGAGAAGCAAGGTTGTTAGAGGTTATCTAAAAGTGGAACATTCAATGTTCATACCCTTGGGTTAGAAGCTGTCCAAACGGAATACGAGGTGCTGTTCCTCCAGTCTGCATGCGGCCTCACTATGGAGGACGCCCAGGACAGAAAGGTCAGTGTGGGAATTGAAAGGGAAGTTAAAATGGTTGGTAACTGGGAGCTCCAGTGGGCCTTAGTGGTCCGGACGCAAGTGTTCCGGTGAAATGGTTGCCAAGTCTACACTTGGTCTCGCCCGTGTTGGTCAGACAGGGTGATGACCAGTAAAACAAGCAGTTTAAGAGTGCTGGATAAAATGTAAAACCAGAGAGCCTTGACTACATTGACGATCAATGCGTTACCTTATGGTGAAATGAAGGTTGTGATGTAGATGAACATGCCCAGGACATGCACTGGTGGGTTCCTGTTGTAACACTCTGTGGCTGCGATAATTAACCTCCCAACAAGTTCTCTACCTTCAACTGCACCAGCTGCATGAATGCCACGGCTACAAGAACAAATCAGAGACTGGCTGCCTTGTGATTTTCCTCCTGTCACCCCAGCATATTTCCACCATCTACAAAGCACAGTTCAGGGATGTGACTGAACAATCTTCACTTACTCAGCTGTGCACTGCACTCAAAATGCTCACCACCATTCTGGATTAAAAAAAGACACAAAGCGCTGGGGTCAGGCAGCATTTATGTAGAGTATGGTTGGGTGGGTGATGTTTCGGTTGGGGACCTTTCGTCAGCCTCTTGCCAAACTGCTGGGGCATTATGAATGATCACATTTCCCTCAATACAAGATGTGTGTAGATGCCGGGGATCGATTCCAGGCTTCAATCTATGCAAAGTATGCACTCCAACGCTGAGCAGGATCGTGACCAATACATGTTCTCCAGAGACGCTGCGTGCCCTCCTGACATACTGCAGCACAATGTGTCGTGTTTGGTAAACCAGCATCTGCAGTTCATTGCGTCTGCCATTCAAGACAAAGCGGCCTGCTTGATTGCTTCCCATCCCCCATTCTCTGTACTGCAGCAATGCACGATGGCTGCAGCATGCACGATGGCTGCAGCATGCACGGTGGCTGCAGTAATGCACAGTGGCTGCAGCATGCACCATCCATGCTGCAGCTGCGCGGGGCGGCGCACTGTTGCAGCTGTTAAGAGCCGCTGCCTCACAGCACCAGAGACCCCGATTTGATCCTGACCGTGGCTGCTGTCTGTGTGGGGTTTGAACGTTCCCCACGACCATGTGGGTTTCCTCCAGGGGCTCCAGTTTTGTCCTACATCTCAAAAGACATGTGGGTTTGTAGATTAATTGTCCTCTGCAAATTGCCCTGAGTGTGTAGGCAGTGTGTGCAAAAGTGGGATAACATAGAACTAGTGTGGACAGGTGATCGATGGTTGGCATGGACTCAGTGGGCCAAAGTGCTTGTTTCCATGCTGTATCTCTAAACTGAACTAAGCATCCACAAAATTGCTAGGCAGTTATTCATCCAGGTTACTCCAACAGCAATTTATAAACCTCTGGCCTCAACCACTAAGAAAGACAAGGGCAGCAGGCACACTGGTTTCTCCAAGTCACATACCAGATCGATTTGGAAAAATATTGCCAGTCCTTTATTGTTACTGCGTCAAAATTGCAGAACTGCCCGAGCTGACACTGGGAGTGCCTTCACAAGCACCACAGCAGCTCAAGCAGGAACTGACCAGCACTTTCTCAGGTATTTATTCACAAAATGCTGGAGTAACTCAGCAGGTCAGGCAGCATCTCAGGAGAGAAGGAATGGGTGACTTTTCGGGTCGAGACCCTTCTTCAGACTGAAGGGTCTCGACCCGAAACGTCACCCATTCCTTCTCTCCTGAGATGCTGCCTGACCTGCTGAGTTACTCCAGCATTTTGTGAAAAAAAACCTTCGATTTGTACCAGCATCTGCAGTTATTTTCTTATATTATAGCACTTTCTCAGGGACAGTTAAGGATGAGGAATAAACATTGGTCTTGCTGGTGACAACCAGATCCTGAAAAACAAACAAATAATGGAGAAATCTCCATATAATCAAGGGTGCTCCATTTGAACCCAGTATGAATAACCTGCATTCACCACTGCATCTTTAATCCAGTGAATGAAATGTTTCAAACTACGTAACAAAGATAAAAGCAAAATACTTGGGCTATTGGCTATTTTCCTGGTGATTGGTTTCATGAAGGCATTTGAAGCAGGTTTCTGACGTAAAGAGATTCTGGGAGGTGAAGCTGGTTGATGAACCTACTGAAGGTGGAATTGGACCAGGGAGATGGACAATATAGACACAACATAGAAAATCAAAAGTTGGAGGAGGTCTTCAAGAGTTCAAGATCAAGATTTCAAGATCAATTTATTGTCACATGTACCAATTAAGGTATAGTGAAATTTGAGTTACCATGCAGCTATACTAAGTAAAAAGCAACAAGCCACACAGCCACATTAAATAAAATTTAACATAAACATCCACCGCAGCGGATTCCACATTCCTCACTGCGATGGATGGTAATAAAGTTCAAGCATCTTCCTCTTTGTTTAGTTTCGGACTGAAATAGGCCTTATGGCCCACCAGCGATCCCCGTACATTAACACTACCCTACACAGACACTAGGGACAATTTTTACATTTATACCAAGCCAATTAACCTACAAACCTGTACGTCGTTGGAGTGTGGGAGGAAACCAAAAATCTCGGAGAAAACCCATGCAGTTCACGGGGAGAACGTACAAACTCCATACAAAGAAGCACCCGTAGTCGGGATCGAACCTGGGTCTCTGGCGCTGTAAGGCAGTAGCTCTACCACTACCCCAATGTCCTGCCCGCGTTGGAATTGGAGCAAGGTCACAGTAAATATTGAAGGGTTTTCTACGATAGAGGTTATTGATGCAATGTGATAGGTGAGCTACCCTCATCTGAACGTGGTTTGATATATTTATTATAATTCTGTTGGCTGATTAATTGCGTAGGTCAAAACTGAGTTTCCCTGAAACAGGGATGTTCAAATATTCTCCACAGAACAAGGTACCTCAGCTACTGGGGCCAATGAAGGACGGGAGGTATTCCAGTGGTTCTGGAGCATAGATGAACATTACATTTGTGGGGTAGATGGATATCTTTGATAACATAGAGAGCATTTTATGTGGAACTTTACCTGTCAATAGTCAATAGTCAATTTATTTGTCACATGACAATAGACAATAGACAATAGACAATAGGTGCAGGAGTAGGCCATTCAGCCCTTCGAGCCAGCACCGCCATTCAATGCGATCACGGCTGATCACTCTCAATCAGTACCCCGTTCCTGCCTTCTCCCCATACCCCCTCACCTCATGGTGAGATTAAGTTGGGCTGCATAGTGTGTGCAAGGACTGGGTGGCTGTATTGGTGCTTTAGTCCGCCTACAAGAGATGTATATTCTCTTCTAACAGGTGTTGATCGATTCATTGGAAACCAAATGCAAGTGCCATGGTGTTTCTGGCTCGTGTTCGGTGAAAACCTGCTGGAAGGGATTACAGGGTCTACACAAAATTGGTATGGACCTGAAAGCCAAGTACCTGGCAGCCACCAGGGTGATCCACCGTCATGTGGGCACGAAGAAGCAGCTGGTGCCGAAAGAGCTGGACATCAGGCCAGTGAGGGAGAGCGAGCTGATTTACCTGGTGGGCTCACCTGACTACTGTACGGCTAATGAAAAACAAGGCTCCTATGGCACTCAAGAGAGGTAGGGACTAAGTTAGCTGTGGGACGTGTCCATTTTCCGTATGCATTCTTTTTCTTCTGGATAAAATGGCTTTTCTCCTCTACAAGCTGAGATACCAAATCAAATCTGCCATCTTTGGCAAGTCACCTTACAACCCAGCGGCATGAATATTGATTGATCTAACTTCAAGTAACTCTTTCATCCCCTCTCTCTCCATCCCTCCCCCACCCAAGTCATACTAGCAAAGTTGTCTTTGACACAAAAAGCTGGAGTAACTCGGAGAGAGAGAGAGACAGCATCTCTGGAGAGAAGGAATGGGTGACGTTCACAGTGTGGAGGCAGGCCCTTTGGCCCATCTAGCCCACACCGGACAACATGTTCCATGTACACTAGTCCTACCTACCTGCATTTGGCCCATTTCTCTCTCAACCTATCCTATCCATGTACCTGTTAAATGTTTCTTAAACATGTGTGGTTCTCGGTTGTTCCTAGCCTGGTCTGCCTTTCTAAGAAAGACATGTACGCATCAGTTTACAAATCTAATGACATGATATATATCTGCGATGGTCCTTTAACTGATCATCTTTAATTTGCCTCAAATGCAGACAATGCAACAAAACGTCACTGGGCAGTGACAGCTGCAACTTGATGTGCTGCGACCGGGGATATAATGCGTACACCGAGACGATCATTGAAAGATGCAGCTGCAAATACCACTGGTGCTGTTACGTAACCTGTAAAAAGTGCGAAAGGACTGCAGAGAGATATGTGTGTAAGTAACTCCCCAGGAACCCGCAGGACAAAAAGGCATCATAGCACGAGCCTGCACTGTGCAATATCTGAGGACAAACGATAGGGTACGATTTAAAAGCCTGGAGACTGGCTGCCAATGTAAGACCAATGTTCCTTGGATACTACTGGGAAAACGAGTGGAATTGAGATTAAAATATCTATTTTGAAAGAAAAGGACTGGAAAGAGTCAAACTCACGAAGAAGTCAAGAGGAAGGACTCTGTGTATGCTCTCTCTCTCTCTCTCTCTCTCTCTCTCTTCAGCTAATCATCTTCAACAGGTTGGCAAATGGGCACATCTTCAATTGTTGCAAAGGTTCCTTTGCTGTGCCCAATGAGCTGGAGGGCAGCCCAAAGGTTTGTGAGCACCAGTGCCCAGTGAACTAAGAAAGGAGAATGGCAGTGAGAAACGAGAGCTGCGATCGATAATGATCGACTGGTGAAGGAAGAGGAAGTGATGAATAAAAGAAGTGCTGCTTACTCTGGGGAAACATTAAACCGGGCACACTTGACAGCACAGAGGGAAGCAAACCCTGCACTGAGACACATCCGCACAAAATCCTGATCGTGACATTTTAAGTACAGCACAAGAGATCCCAAAGATGCAGCACACCCTCAACCTTGTTGGGAATATAATTTTGAGACTGATAAAATATGTTAAATTCCAATGTGTTGAAATTCCTATAGAGTATAATAAATGTGCCACCCTACCACTTGATAAAGGACATGGTTGCAATGTTGTAAAGCTTCCAGTGTTCTGTCAGTTCTTATTTATAGATGTGATTTTTTTTGGGGGGGTGGGGGTGAGGTGGGAGAGGGCATGTTTTTCACATAGGCTGAAGAAGCCAGTTTTGGCGAGGATATTGTTCATATCCTCACAGGGAAAGGTAGAGTTGCCATATTAACTGTTTCAGGATTGTTACAGCCAAAACGTTCCTCCACTGTGTTTGTAATGTCTGCTTATTTATTTAGCTAAATAAAACATTTAAAAAAGTTCTGTGAAATATTTGAAAGAATGGGATTGTTAATTTACAGAGGGAATTTTCCCTATTAAATTCCTACTTATTCAACCATATTTATTCTTGCTTATCCGCTCCTGCTGTGTCTCAAGACTCCTGTAAATGTTGCACATAACTGGAGAATGATCTGGTAAGTGGCCACAGGACCTCCAGTCGACACGGCCTAATGAACAGCACAAACACAAAGGAAAGGATGAAACATAACAACTAGGGAACATTATTAAGTCAAAGATAGACACAAAATGCTGGAGTAACTCAGCAGGACAGGCAGCATCTCTGGATAGTAGGAGTGGGTGATGTTTCGGGCCGAGACCCTTCTTTCAGACTGGAATCTGTATTCCTTCTATCCAGAGATGCCGCTTGTCCTGCTAGTTACTGCAGCATTCTGTGTCTTATCTTCGCTGTAAACCAGCATCTGTAGTTCACCAATAGCCATTTGATACAACCAAGAGTCAAGTCAAGAGTAAAATGTCCTAAAACAGAATAATGTCATTCTTATTTGCAATGGAATTCTTAATTGCAATGCCTTATATTTGCTCTGAAAGTAGTGCTGGGCGACCCGTTCGTTTCAGAGGTACCAATAAAATGGTTGCAGTTTATTAGGAGGTGTGTTAATAATTTCATAGACCTTGTGAAGAGCTTGAACAACATTAACCTCAGGAGATTAATCTGCGTGTTACTTTAAACAATTTATTTAGAAACAGTCAACAGCCTGCAGAGTATCGCAAAATTAAGACTTCCTCAATTGTACTCCATACAGTAGAAATTACGCAGATAAGAAAGGTATGGAGAAGGGCCTTGACCCGAAACGTCACCTATTCCTTTTCTCCAGGGATGCTGCCTGACCCGCTGAGTTACTCCAGCTTTTTGTGCCTATCTTGGGTTTAAACCAGCATCAGCAGTTCCTTCCTACACGTGGTTATATGCATGTTCAGTCTGTTGATTGAGTTGGGGACCCGCAATCAGTGATAACCTACAGTTGTAATACATTTAAGAAATTTCCCAAGGCAGCTCCATCGCTGGAGTATAATCAAGGTTTGACACCTGGCCACTGACAAAGTACTAAGATAAAACCTACCCTAGATGCAGTCTAGCCTCTGGCATGCATGGGGTGAACATGAAAACAAGCGAGAAAGGAAAAAGTTGAAATAAAACAATTTGTTTCTTATTGGCAAGCAAAATGGAGTAGAGATATTTTAACATTGCAGCACCACCAGGTGGTTAATTGAAGTGTTACACTTTATAATGCTCAGGCTTTTGAAGGGCCCCGAACCTGAAATGTCAACTAAGATGGACACAAAATGCTGGAGTAACTCAGCGGGATGGGCAGCATCTCTGGATAGAAGGAGTGGGTGACATTTGGGTCGATACCCTATTGAAGAAGGGTCTGAAAAAGGGTCTCGACCCGAAACATTACCCATTCCCTTATCCAGAGATGCTGCCCGTCCTGCTGAGTTACTCCAGCATTTTGTGTCTATCTTCAGTTAAACCAGCACCTGCAATTTCTTCCTACACATACTGAAATGTCAACTGTTCATTTCCTTCCACAGTACTGCCTGACCCACTGAGTTCCTCCAGCAGTTTGCAGTCTCTTGTGCTTCAGGCTTTTATTGATGTTGGTGTGCAGAGACTTCCAATTTAAGTCATTGATATCTCCAATATTCTGCCAACTTCTGAAGGTGTTGATTCTTGCTGGCTGTGACTATGGATGTTACAACCTATCATCCCTTGAAACAAAAGCGACAACGTCAATCAACCCCTGAAGCACACCACTGAGGAACTTGCTATCACCAACGTCAAAGTTTCTATCATTTACCAGGGGCCTTTAAATGTGTGACCCTTGCAGTTGCCAGATCCAGGCAGGGTTATCAGTCCATGCAAACTGCTCTGAAGGTGTCAAAGGATTTGCGTACAACAGTGCAATGTACGGGGCAGGCTCACTCCAAGCTGGGGACACACAGTACCTGCTCTCCCCGTCTCTACTTGTTGCCGCAAGGGACAGCCAGCTCGGCCTTCATGAGGCCATGATAGATCTCTCAAGATTAATTTAAAGTTAGGTTTGTAAATGATTCCCTGGGATCAAGAAGGCTTTGTTAAAGGATGTTGTGTTACAATGAAAGTGAGGTTTATCCATTGGCTTGAAGAAGCACCTTTAGAGTTTCTCTTTTGAAATTGTCTGGATTAGGAAGCTTGAGCTTTTAAACTGATCTGCAATGAAGCTTTCAAGTCATAAAGGATAGACTGAAAAAGTTACACGTCTGAATGACCATGCAGACTTTTTTTATGGCAAGGATAACAGGATATTAAATATACACAAGGAATAAAACTTCATATGTTCACAAGGAGCAGTATTAGGCTGTTCAACCCATCGTGTCTACTCCACCATTCAATGACCTATCATTCTCCTGCCTTCTCCCTGTAACCTTCGGCACCTGTACTAATCAAGAACCTGTCAATCTCCGCTTTAAAAATACCCAATGTCGGCCTCCACAGCCATCTGCGGCAATGAATTCCGCAGATTCACTCCCTCTGCCGAAAGAAATTCCTCTGAGGATATGCCCTATGGTCCTAGACCATTTGTGAAAACACCTTCTCCACATCCACTCTATCCAGGCCTTTCACTATTCGGTAAGTTTCAATTAGGTACCCCCCCTCATCCTTCTAAACTCCAGCGAATACAGCCCCAAAGCCATCAAATGCTTTTCATATGTTAACCTAATCATCCCGAGGATCATACTCATAAACCTCCTCTGGAGGAATTACTTCCAGTGTTTAATTTAATTTAGTTTATTGTCACGTGTACTAAGTTACAGTGAAAAGCTTTTTGTTGCTTGCTAACCAGTCAGTGGAAAGATAACACGTAGTTATAATCGAACCGTTCACAGAGTATCAGATACATGATTAAGGGAATCATCTTTAGTGCAAGATAAAGTCTAGAAAAGTCCAATTATGTTTAGTCCAAGGGTCTCCAATGAGGTAGATCGTAGCTCAGGACCGCATTAGATGGTTCAGGCAGTGAGATGAGAAATAATTTCATCCTCTGATTTGTCCAGAGTTAGTTCATCTTGGAGTCCAGAGTTTGTCTAGAGTTAGTTCATCTTGGAGTCCAGAGTTAGTTCATCTTGGATATAGAGACACATCAGCCATCCTTGTCCATGCAGGGAAGAAAAAGCAGGAGGTATTCTTAAGTGATCCATTAACCCCAACAGAAAGAATGTGCTTAGATGGGACATGTATGTGATGTCCCCATGGTTCAAAGTGTTGACAGCTACTGTCTGCTCATGTGAAGAGTGGTCACTTGGGTGATACCCTGGATCAGCATCTGTAGAAATGTACCATATCCTCTCCTCTGAAGCTGATAACAGTGAATGTGACTGGAATATGGTTCTTTGGGTGCTGGCAGCCTTCCACTACCGTGCCCTGGAGGCAATTCTTCATATTGAGTCCAGACAGTCTGCATTCCATCACACCAGTGCACTTAGCTATTGAGATCATCAGGGAAACTCTTTAGCAATTTTGAAAAATGGCAATCTCTGGGAGCAAAAGAAAACTCAAAAGGATCCATCTTTCTTAAATTTCAATTTGAACTTGAATTCCAATTTGAATGAAATTTGAAAAGAGAGTGAGAGTCACTGAATGTACACAAAACCAACATCACCTGGAAGAGAAAGATCTCAGAATGCTCAAGGCCTTCCTGAGGCAAAGGAGAGTTCAATAACTCCTATATCCCCTCCTATTCCCACTAGTTATACACTGAGCTCTGACTATCCCTCTCCTGTCCACTCTTTCACTCCCCTTCCCTCAACTTTTCCCATGTTTAGAATTTACTGATTGTGTTTTGATATTTTTTTGACTCGACGGACAACTATTATGATTGATTATTTGGAAAGGCAAGGACTGATTAGGGATAGTCAACATGGTTTTGTGCACGCTAAATCTTGTCTTACCAATTTGTCCCAGCTAATCTAGATCCTACTGTAATTCTTGATAACCATCTTTACTGTCTACGATGCTACCTTTGTAAAGGTATAAGTAAATATGGTCCCTCCTTTAGTTGGAGCAAGAAGAGATGGCCACTTCTTCAGTCACATGTCCTTCTGCTCTGTTAACTCTTGATTAATTCTGCATTTGTCCCTTCTTTGATTAAAAGGGCTTCACAAGAGCCAATTCCGGCTCAGTGCCCATGGATGTGGGTACTGCCACGTTGTCAGACCTGGTGTGCCAAGCAACTGGAACAAATCTGAGGCTTATACAGATAGATGTATAAAGACGATTGCATAAAATTTTCAGTTTGAGTCGAGTACGTTTCACAATTACACTACTCCGAGATCCCAGAAATACATTGGAGTGTTGTACAATGTGGGATCTGCTGGTGATTGCAGGTGGTACCAACTTTCACACACACACACACACACACACACACACACACACACACACACACACACACACACACACACACACACACCTCACACACACCTCACACACACACACACACGCACACACACACACACACACACACACACATATAGTTGATGGGCATACGAGAGAAAATAAGGAGAGAAATGGATTTGATGAATCACGCAGTGTTGATTCAATGGGTCAAAAGGCCTCCTTCTATGTCATGAGGAAATATATGAGAGTGTATCTCACTAAGTCTGAACCTTGGAACTCCCCATCCAACTGCATTGTGAGAGTAATTTAACCAAAGAACTGCAAAGGGTACATTTGCTCCCCACCACCTTCTCATCTGCATCTTAGGGTGGGCAGTAAGTGCTGGTTTTGTTGGTGATGAACAGTTTATAAAAAATGATTAAATAATATCACCACTGACAAGTGATGGTTAAGAGGAACTAAGCTGTTAGAATCCCTCAGTTGTATTTGATAGCAACAACTGATGGAAGCAGGTTGTGATGTTAAAACACAATACACAATTCTGTTTAGGAAGGAACTGCAGATGCTGGCATAAACCGAAGATAGACACAAAATGCTGGAGTAACTCAGCGGGACAGGCAGCATCTCTGGAGAGAAGGAGTGGGCGACATTTTGGGTCCAGACCCTTCTTCAGACTGAGAGTCGGGAGGGGTAGATACAGAGATAAGGAAGTGTAAGGTGTGAGAACGAGAGGTCAAAGGGGATGGAGATCAAGGAAAATGTAGAATAGATCATTGTTAGTTAGGAGAAGCTAACACCAAAGCAAACAGAGATAAACTGTAGTCAGAGACAGTCAGACTGGTTGGAGAACTGGGAAGGTGAGGGATGGAGAGAGAGGGAAAGCAAGGGTCACTGGAAGTTAGAGAAGTCAATGTTCATACCGCTGGGGTGTAAGCTGCCCAAGCAAAATATGAGGTGCTGACTGTCCCTGATTACAGTTTATCTCTGCTTTGTTTTGACCTTCTCCTAGCTAACAATGATCCATGCTACATTTTCCTTGAGCTTCACCCCCTTTGATGTCTCGTTCTCACACGTTACACTTCCTTATCTCTGTATCTACCCCTCTCCGACTCTCAGTCTGAAGAAGGGTCTCGATCCGAAATGTCACCCATTCCTTCTCTCCAGGGATGCTGCCTGTCCCGCTGAGTTACTCCAGCGTTTTGTGTCTACACACAGAATTGTATTTGCTGGGGTTTGTGCAACCCTTCAACTGAGTCCAGGTCACATTTGACAGGAGAAAAAGCTGAGGATTTGGAATGCCAGCTTGTGGGATCTGAAAATCTATTTATGTGAGGTGAAAGGGAAGGGTTTGGGTGGTAGTTGTCAGTCATTGAAGTGAAGGAATGCATCTGCACGCAGCAGGCTGTCAGTTCCCATTAGCACTTAGAAGAGGAAAACTAGAAATAATATTAAATGCAGACAAAAAGTCTTTCCATACAACATAACCCACTGATATTGTAATTAATTATAGCAATTTAAGAAGCCTGGCTTTGCAGTAGGTATTTAGTACAATATTACTTGTATAACATACCTTTAACACTTTTGATGCAATAATGACACTAAATAGATGGCAATATTTGGGTTGTTGTTGTTCGACCTTCGGGTTCGAAGATGACCATGACTTCACTGCACGGTATGGGGTTGAAGTCATGACTTGCGCTTGACTTGGGTTTAAGTGAGGGGGAGTTGTGGAGATCGTCGTCCTCACTCTCTCGTCCCGGCCTATCGGGTTCCAGCAGCAAGACATAGTCAGGACGGCTGGGGACAGGTCAGGATGCAGTGGATGGTCAGAAGTGTCCTACGTATCTCACTCTGCCCTGTTTGCGCTCCATGATGCTTTGCTGGGATCGTCTTTCCGCCCATTGAACCTTCTGGGGGTTTCCTCCGCGCAATCCACCGAACCCAGGCTTCACGTGCTCCGTAGATAAGCCCTAAAGCCGCTGGAACCAACGACTTGCCGACTGTACATGTGGCATGCACACAAGACAGTGGAGACATGGTGGGGGCGGGGTTGTCCAACTCCCGTACATGTCCCATTTAGGACTTGCCCACTGCCCTATTTGGGTATGGAGTAAACGACGGTACGTTAATGTTCGTAGTGTGCCTTTACTCCAAAATAATGTTTTTACTGCAAAACACAATCCCAAAATGTGTCGCATAAGGGTTGGGGGATAGATAAGGTGAATGGCAGCAGTCTTTTCCCCATGGTAGTGGAGTCTAAAATTAGAGAGCATAAAGGTGAGAGGGGGAGAGCAGAAGAGTAGAGGGAGAACATTTCCAAGCCACAATTTTGGTAACTGAGGGCACACATTTGCAGTAAAGAGGAAAACATCTTCCAGAGTTCAGGATCAGAGGAATAGAGGAGGAAAATTGTGAAAAAGAACAGCAAAATTAATTCACTGGGAAGGAGATAATTGATATGTAGACCTAATGAATAGCATGTGGGTCGTAGAGCTTCTTGCAGCCACCTGCTATGAATCCACTGTTTCAAACCAACCCACAGCCTGTTCATAATTTATCTTTTGTACCCCTGCTTCCCACCAACAACAGCCAAGCTGACTTGGCCTGACAACATCTGCCCACTGCCCAGCCCCTGTGACCTTCCAACATGGAACCTTGATTGTTTATGGAATACCAGGTCGAGCTATCGGGTTACTTCTTATAGATTTTGAGTAACCTACATCAAAGCAAACTCTATCTTTTGGCTTCACAGATTTGTGATTATTTATACGGAAGCAAAACATTGTGAATCCTTGAAGTCTGAAATAAAAACAGAAAGGACCGGGATATGGAGCAGTTCTGGCAGCATCTGTGGATAAGTGTGAGGTTATCCACTTTGGTGGTAAGAATAGGAAGACAGAGTATTATCTGAATGGTGTCAAGTTAGGAAAAGGGGACGTACAACGAGATCTGGGTGTCCTAGTGCATCAGTCACTGAAAGGAAGCATGCAGGTACAGCAGGCAGTGAAGAAAGCCAATGGAATGTTGGCCTTCTTAACATATGAGGAGTTGAGTATAGGAGCAAAGAGGTTCTTCTGCAGTTGTACAGGGCCCTAGTGAGACCGCACCTGGAGTACTATGTGCAGTTTTGATCTCCAAATTTGAGGAAGGATATTCTTGTTATTGAGGGCGTGCAGCGTAGGTTTACTAGGTTAATTCCCGGAATGGCGGAACTGTCGTATGTTGAAAGACTGGAGCGACTAGGCTTGTTTACACTGGAATTTAGAAGGATGAGAGGAGATCTTATCGAAACGTATAAGATTATTAAGGGGTTGGACACGTTTGAGGCAGGAAACATGTTCCCAATGTTGGGGGAGTCCAGAACAAGTGGCCACAGTTTAAGAATAAGGGGTAGGCCATTTAGAACTGAGATAAGGAAAAACTTTTTCAGTCAGAGAGCTTTGAATCTGTGGAATTCTCTGCCTCAGAAGGCAGTGGAGGCCAATTCTCTGAATGCATTCAAGAGAGAGTTAGATAGAGCTCTTAAGGATAGCAGAGTCAGGGGGTATGGGGAGAAGGCAGGAACGGGGTACTGATTGAGAATGACCAGCCATGATCACATTGAATGGCGGTGCTGGCTCAAAGGGCCGAATGGCCTCCTCCTGCACCTATTGTCTATTGTAAAACTCAGACTCAGCTTCCAGCAGCATTGAGGGCACTGACGTTCAGATGAAAACTCTCACGTGAAAAAATGTTTGTCCTCAAAGTCCCACTACCTTCAGTTCATCATTTTAAATCTAAGACCGCTCATCTTACCTCTGTATGCCATTTGTAAATCTGCCATGATCTTGTAACCTAATAAAACTTTTCTTGACCTTCCTTGATCAAAGGCAAGGTATCCCAGCTTCGCTATTCTAACCACATTGCTGGAATTCTTGCCAACAGAGGTGGTAATGTTACAATGTGCAGGAAAGAACTGCAGATCGAAGATAGACACAAAAAGCTGGAGCATCTCTGGAGAAAAGGAGACGAGATGTGTAGGAAGGAACTTCTGAAGAAGGATCTTGACCCGAAACGTCACCTATCCCTTTTCTCCAGAGATGTTGTCAGACCCACTGAGTTACTCCGGCTTTTGGTGTTTACAGTATCTTTGGTAATGTTACAATATGCTCTTACATAGACAAAGCAAAATGGTCCTCAGTGAGATATTAATTACCTAGTTCATTTCACAGGATTACACCATTAATATGAGACATTAACAAAATATCAGGCACAAGGGCTAGCTCATTGAGACTGAGGTATCCATTTAATATGTTTATTAGCAAGGAATTAGCAGGAGAAATTTGTTCAACTTTTAAAATAGACCAAGAGTTTGGCACAGTGACAGATGATTTTTTTTTCCCCAAGTCATGTGGATGCCATATGTCTTTGGCAGACTACACAATATGATAAATGATATTTTACATTAAAAAAATTAACAAGCTGCAACAATTCCACAGAAGCACGCAGGCCTGTCTTCTTTGATTTCTGCTTTAACAGGAAGCTCTTTGCAGTTTGAGCAATTGCCAGGATTTCCCCTCCTCGTTTTACATTCCTACTCATGGTGTGAAGAGGATTCACGAGGAGTGTAAACACAGTTTCATTTAGCTTCACCAAGAGATACTGGGGTACATGTTCTCCTGTGTTAATTAGGTATTAGCACCACCGTCATCCTGGTTTTAATGGAAGATTTTTTCATAATGAATATGTCACTGTTCAATGCAACACATAGCACTGCACACGAGGATATGTTCAGAGCCGAGCCCGTGTAAGAGGGTGTTGAAGTACAGTACAGAGCTGTGAGAAATGATCAGATAGGCTGGGTCATCTCATATTGTAACGGGATATTCCGAGGGAAGATTACTTGAAGTGTAGAGGATTATGAGGAATGTAGTTGGAATAAATTCGAAGGATCCTATTTCCACTAGCAGAGGGGTCAAAAGCCAAGAGAGAAAGATTTAAAGTAAGCGATAGGGAGCTTAGAAGCACGTTGAGAAAGCATGTTTGCCCAGAAGGTTGCAGAGATCTGGAATTCACTGACTGAAATGGTTATGGAGGGGGAAATCCTCCTCAGATTACTTTGATGAGTATTTGGAAAGCCACAAGCTGCAAGGCTAAGGACCAAGTGTTGGAAAGTGGAATTAGACAGGATAGCTCTTCATGAGCAATTTGGGCATGATGGACTGAATGGCTTCCTGTTATGTCATGAAACGTCCATGATTCTATCGTTGTTAATTTCTGCTTTCGTTAGAGTAAGTTGATGTCAGTGTTGTGAAGGGAATACTACAATGGCCTTCAGGACCCATTGATCTTGACTTCTATCTAGGTGTGATTTTCAGAGCCTGTTTAAATTATGGCAGGCCATGTTTCTAACACCTCAGTAGTTGTGAGATTTCATTTCCAGCATCAGCACTCCAAACTACCTGCTGTGTACTGACTTAGCAGACTGCGAGCCACATCTAAGGAAAGTTAGCATTTTGGCAGCCTGACAGGGCTAAGGAGTTTGTCAGGTGTTGCTGGAAAAGGGTGCTGCAGGGTCAAGGGATGAGAACAGAGGGGGAAGTTTTTGGCTTTGAGTTGTCGAGGCCCAAAGATGATGATTGGTCACTTGAGTGAGAAGGCTGATCACAGTGAAAGCGCATGGCACCACTTTCAGCTGAACTAAATTGGATTGCAAGGATAAATAGAACCAAATCTGGGTGGCAGGGCTAAAGCTGCTGCCTTGCAGCGCCGGAGACCCGGGTTCCATCCCGGTGCCGTCTGTAGGGAGTTTGTACATTCTCCCCGTGACCTGCATGGGTTTGCTCCGGGATCTCCTGTTTTCTCCCACATTCCAAAGACATACAGGTGTGTAGGTTAATTGGCTTGGTATAATTGTAAATTGTCCCTCGTGTGCAGGATAGTGTTGGCGTGTGGGGATCGCTGGTCGGCGTGGACTCGGTGGGCCGAAGGGCCTGTTTCCATGTGCATCTCTAAACTAAACTAAACTAAACTAAATCAAGTCTTTACGCACTTAATAAACAAGAAGGAAAATAAAGAATATTTTACTGACTTACTTTCACCATTTTTTAAAAAACCTTACAATGGGTATGTTAAATTTGAGTTTAGACACCCATGTGGAACATACAACCATGGAAACAAAGCATATAGAACTGGTGAGTTGTGCAGTGGTAGAGGGGTTCCCAAGGAGAGCATAGGACTAACTCCCTAACCCTGACAGGCTGCCAAAATGCTAACTTTCCTTAAATGTGGCTCGCAGTCAGCGAACTCAGTACACAGCGGGTGGTTTGGAGTGCTAATGCTGGAAGTGAAATCAATGAACTGCAGAGGTGTTTCAAACATGGACTGCTATAATTCAAACAAGCTCAGAAAATCACACATACATCGAAGTCAAGGTCAAATTTGGCCCATCGTTTATGTATGTACGGATTGCAATCCATTGCATTAAATTAATCGTAAGAAAACAACAATAAAATAATGGTGAAGAGCTGCTTCGTGTGATTGCATCCAGGCTGGAAAGGTTTGCAATGTCAGAACACTTCCATTGCTTCAAGGACATGAATTGGTTTGCATCTGCTGCCAGAGCATATAATGAACCACTAGTCAATTTACGGTTTACTCTGTAAAATCAAGAAAATGCATTTCTCATACAACAAGTTTGGAGAGAAGTGCAAGATGCACATTTATGTTGCACAATGGAACAAATGATTAGTTCTCTCATTCGGCAGTAGCAGGTGCTAGAACTAGCTTTTAGCCCACTTCCCTTAACCATGTGTACTAAAGTCATTACCCCCCTCCACCCAAGAGACTGCAGCAGGGTAGAGGAACTTGACAAGAGTCAGCTTCATGTCCATGAGTCTCCATAGTGAGCTCCATCTGGCCGCGTTTACAGATACTGAATTGCTTTGGTCTAACCTGGCTTTCTGCACCACAGTGCCGTCTAGAGTGGAGAGGTTTACGTCAAGGTAAATATCTCTTGGCAGAAGGTGTCGGGGAATTGCAAGAAAACACAGTGGTTGGAAAGGATAAGTAGAGCCAAACAAAGGAAGGAACGGGATGATAACACCGTTTGAAAATGCTCTGATATGTTTGCGTGATACCTTTCAGACAATCAGGGAAAGAGGTACTTAAACACAACACAGATCATGAAGATGGACATAAAAAGCTGGAGTAACTCAGCGGGTCAGAAAGCATCTCTTGGGAAAAGGAATAGGTGACGTTTCGGGTCGAGACCCGTCTTCAGACTGAGAGTCAGGGGAAAGGGAAACGAGAGATGTAGACGTTGATATAGAGAGATACAGAACAAATGAATGAAAGATATGTGAAAAAGTAACAATGATAAAGGAAACAGGCCATTGTTAGCTGTGGGTGTGGTGAAAACGGGTTACAGACAATGAGACTCAACAAGATGACTTTGAAGCTACTTAAAAGTGTTACTTGAAGTTAGAGAAATCAATATTCATACCGCTGGGTTGTAAGCTGCCCAAGTGAAATATGAGGTGCTGTTCCTCCAATTTACGCTGGGCCTCACTCTGACAATGGAGGTGGCCCAGGACAGAAAAGTCAGCATGAGAATGGGAAGGGGAATTAAAGTGTTTGGCGAATGGGAGATCAGGTAGGCCCAGGCGGACTCATGAAGATCTGTTGTCCTGAGTTTGACTTTTAATGACTTTCACTATAATTATTTTGTCAGAGTGAGATTGGGCTGAAGAGACACACTTACTATTCAGTTTTAGCCAAAGAGTAATTACCCCTCTAATAATACTCTAGGATTTCATTGGTCTGAGAGGAAACAAAGCTGGGTCATTATTTTCCAGTTTTAAACCAATATAATTTTGGAGGAAATCTTTCTGAAGGTCTGTACAAAGTGCAAATCATTATTCGGTTTATAAAAGAAGTCAAGCAGATCCTGAGTTGTTCTAAAGATTGACACAAAATGCTGGAGTAACTCAGCGGAACATGCAGCATTTCTGGAAAGAAGGAATGGGTGATGTTTTGTGCCGAAACCCTTCTTCAGACCCTAAAGAAGGGTCTCAACCCGAAACATCACCCATTCCTTCTCTACAAAGAAGCTGCCTGTCCCGCTGAGTTACTCCAGCATTTTGTGTCTATCTTCGGTGTAAACCAGCATCTGCAGTTCCTTCCTACACACTGAGTTGTTCTAATGTAGGTTAATGTTTAGTGATTTATTCACAAAATGCTGGAGTAACTCAGCAGGTCAGGCAGCATCTCGGGAGAGAAGGAATGGGTGACGTTTCCCATTCTTTCTCTCCCGAGATGCTGCCTGACCTGCTGAGTTACTCCAGCATTTTGTGAATAAATCGATTTGTACCAGCATCTGCAGTTATTTTCTTATATGTGAATTTGCCTGGTTATTTTGGCAGGATATACAACATCAGATAAATAACGAAATAGGAAAAAAAGGTTTATCTTCCTGACTTTACTCCTCAGAATTTAAATGAATGATGCTTACAAAAGCTAGCTGTAATTGGAAGTGGAAGCAGCACGCCAGATTGAAGCAACATCAACTGGGCTTTGATTAAAGTTCGGAGCTTGTGATACTTCGATCGTCAGCAGACTGTAGGTAGCACTAAAAAACTGGAATACAAAAGATTGTTGAAAACAGCTTATTTATCGCCATCAATAAATGATACATAGTAAAATGTGTTTGTTTATTGAAATTGCCATTGGGAAGGCCAAGGATCATGGGTGGTCCTCTCTGACAGATGGTTTTTCTAGCAATGTGCAGGCAGTGAGTTCCAAGTGGTCAATCAACATAGCCACTGCTACTTTTACACTTATCACACACAGGTAGTAACAGTTCACCACCTTCCCCAGTTTCGTTTTTAATGAATGACAGCTCGACATACTTTCAGGATGTTTTACAAAGGTAAATGACTGCAGTTCAGGGAACGCAAATCCGGTTGAAAAGTGGGAACATTTTCACTTATCCCCTTAGCGTCCCTGTCCTGAAGATGCCCACTCCAGTGCCACATGTCTCTCATAAGTCTGATTCATAGTATTGGCAGACAACTCAACCATAAGAGTTTAGTTTAGTTTAGTTTAGAGATACAGCACAGAAACAGGCCCTTTCGGCCCACCGGGTCCACGCCGACCAGCGATCCCCACATATTAACACAACCCTACACACACCAGGGACAATTTTCACATTTACCCAGCCAATTAACTTACATACCTGTACGTCTTTGGAGTGTGGGAGGAAACCGAAGATCTCGGAGAAAACCCACGCAGGTCATGGGGAGAACGTACAAACTCCATACAGACAGCACGCCTAGGCAGGATCGAACCCGGGTCTCTGGCACTGTAAGCGCCTAAAGGCAGCAACTCTACCGCTGTGCCACCGTGCTGCCCCATTTTTAATGAAACTAAACTCTGTGGCTTTGGAAGAATAGATACAGACCAATCTTATATTGTTTCTAAGGTGCCCCACTTTCTCATGACTTAAGAAGATTGATTTAAAGGAGGACTTCAATGCCATAAAGTTGGAAGGAAGGTTACAACACATTGATGCTAATAAATAGCAGGCATAGCACACCGGCATGGACTGATACCCATAGCTGCGAACTAAATTCTGATGTTTACAAACTGTGGAGTTTAATGTAGGGGCAGCATCAGCATGGTTCATTACTGAGCATGATTGGTCTGCAGCCAAGGCCTGCAGAATGTCAAATCAGATGTTAATGCCCTGCAGTGCGTGGAGTGCAAATACAGATGAGGAATAAAATAATCTATTGTTACTTAACACAGCACAATGACAATAGACAATAGACAATAGACAATAGACAATAGGTGCAGGAGTAGGCCATTTGGCCCTTCGAGTCAGCACCACCATTCAATGTGATCATGGCTGATCATTCTCAATCAGTACCCCATTCCTGCCTTCTCCCCATACCCCCTGACTCCGCTATCCTTAAGAACTCTATCTAGCTCTCTTGAATGCATTCAGAGAATTGGCCTCCACTGCCTTCTGAGGCAGTGAATTCCACAGATTTACAACTCTCTGACTGAAAAAGTTTTTCCTCATCTCAGTTCTAAATGGCCTACCCCTTATTCTTAAACTGTGGCCCCTGGTTCTGGACTCCCCCAACATTGGGAACATGTTTCCTGCCTCTAACGTGTCCAACCCCTTAATAATCTTATATGTTTCGATAAGATCCCCCCTCATCCTTCTAAATTCCAGTGTATACAAGCCTAGCCGCTCCAGTCTTTCAACATATGACAGTCCAGATGGCGTAGCAGAAGAGCTACTGCCTTACAGCGCCGGAGGCCCGGGTTCGATCCTGACTACGGGCGCTGTCTGTTCGGAGTTTGTACGTTCTCCCCGTGACCGCATGTGTTTTTTTCCGAGATCTTCAGTTGCCTCCCACACTCCAAAGACGTACAAGTTTGTAGGTTAATTGGCTTGGTATAAATGTAAAATTGTTCCTAGTGTGTGTAGCGTAGTGTAAATGTGATGCCGGAGGGCCTATATCTCTAAATTAAATTAAAACTAAACAAAGTAAAGAAATTACTGATGGACAGTGAAGCAGCTCTATGGTATTCCAAACAATTCCACACTTAAATGACACTCTGAGCCCTGTAAACTGAGAATGCAAAGTACACTCCCCTGCACAAATGCACATGATTCTGACAATGGTAAAGGTGGAGGTAAAATATCAGCCTGGCCTTTTGAAAAATTGGAGAATCCAAGGGATTAACGTAGAACAGAGAGATGGTTTTGAAAATCAAGGATAATTAATGATGTCGTTTAAACAGCTTTGTATTCATTGGAATGCTCTCCATCATGGTCTGAACATTCTTTGATGAAACAGCTTTACCCAGATTATGGCAGGATTAAAGGGGCAAACGTGGCCAAAGCCAAACTTCAAAGGAGGTCAAGCAGGAAAAAAGCAAACAGAACACTGAGCTCAGCAGCCGAGGGGCCTGCTTCATGTTGAGAGTGGAGTTCTCATTTGGATCGGACTGATGGTCTGTAACTAAAAACCAGATCAGGTTAATTGTCCTTGTAAATTATCCCGAGTGCACAGGATAGAACCAGTGCATGGGTCACCATTGGTCAGCACGGACTCAGTGGGCTGAAGGGCCTGTTTCCTTGCTGTATCTCTAAATTAAACTAAACTAAACTAAACTAACTACTATACATAAATACAATCAAGCCAAACTCAGGTACAATAGTTGGGAGCAAATAGGAAAATAATATTTCTCATTATTGCAGTGTCTCAATTCCAGAGACAAATCCCCAAAGTCTGCAATGGGGTAGAGGTGAAAAGGACAGTACCTTAGCTTATGGAAGGACCATTAACAAAGGTTAACAGAGATCACCTGATAACAGAGGGGAAGATGCTGTTCTTGAGTCTGGTAGTCAGTGCTTTCAAGCTTCTGTATCTTCTACCCAATGGGAGCAGGAAGAAGAAATGACTGGGGTGGGATGTCTTTGATTATGTTGGCTACTTTACCAAGGCAGCATGAAGTGTAGATGACTCCATGAGTCAATGATGGGGAGTCTGATCTTTGTCATGGACTGGGATACATTCACAACTCTCTGCGATTGTTTGTGGTCTTGCCGGAGCTGTTCCCAAACCAATGGCAATGCAACCCGACAGCATGCATCTGTGAAGTTTGCAGGAGTACTTGAAGACAGTTTCCTCAGTCCCCTGAGCAAGAAGTGATGTTAGTATGCCTTCTTGCTTGTTTTTTTTCTTCTATGTGGTTGGTGCACAACACATCGTTGGTAATATTTACGCCAAAAAAATTGACGTTTTCTGCCATTTCCGTTTCAGCACCATTGATGCTGATGGGGCATGTATTTCACCACGCTTCCTGGAGTTGATAAATAGCTCCTTCATCTCGCTCACGTTCCAAACAGTGAGAGGAAATAAAAGCCTTGTTGCTGTCCCATGAGGGGGATTCCCTTATTTTTAAACATTGGCCTTTATCTTAAATGGTGGAGGGCTCCTTGTTTATAAACGGCAACCCTTAGTTCTAGAATCTCCCATATGAACAAACGTCCTCTCCACATCCATCCTGTCAGGACACCTCCTAGGGGCATCATAGGAGCATGATGTAAATATTATAATGTAATGGACAGCCTGTTCTGGCAATCTCTTGACCTACTCAGTAAAACTGTGGCACCCATAGCAAAAGCAATAATGAGGCAATATGTCTTGAAGACCAGAAATCTGGGGGGTTCTAGGTGTTAAATGCATAAAATT
Organism: Rhinoraja longicauda; assembly: GCF_053455715.1. Classification (NCBI taxonomy): domain Eukaryota; kingdom Metazoa; phylum Chordata; class Chondrichthyes; order Rajiformes; family Arhynchobatidae; genus Rhinoraja; species Rhinoraja longicauda. The sequence continues at coordinate 4,771,602 of NC_135967.1, read as the reverse complement.
CAATTTCGTCAGTAATGATACCAGTGATCATTGATAATGCCATGATATTGTGCTAGTTACAAACTGAACTAGGCTCACCTGTGCACGATCCATCTCAATGCATCTCAACTTTTGCTGGCATTAGTGCAGTGATATCATTTTCACTTCATCCTGTTGTGGAGCGGTCTGAAGAAGGGTCTCGACCAAAAACATCACCCGTTCCTTCTCTCCAGAGATGCTGTCTGGCACGTTGAGTTACTGAGTTACTCCAGCATTTAGTGTCTATCTTCGGTCCAATTTCCATGCGTGCTCAGGTTTCTCAAGGTTGTAGCCCATGAAATATGAGGCATTTCATGGGGAGAACTTGAGCAGGCTCTTCTGCCTGGACTTCTCCTTGTCTGGAGCACAATGCCACAGTGACTGTCAACTTCCTCACAAGAGGATCTGTTCAAGGGGGTGGGGAAGATCTCTGTGTAGGAAGGAACATGCAGATGCTAGTTTACACCGGAAATAGGCCACAAAATCCTGGAGTAATAGACAATAGACAATAGACAATAGGTGCAGGAGTAGGCCATTCAGCCCTTCGAGCCAGCACTGCCATTCAATGCGATCATGGCTGATCACTCTCAATCAATACCCCGTTCCTGCCTTCTCCCCATACCCCCTCACTCCGCTATCCTTAAGAGCTCTATCCAGCTCTCTCTTGAAAGCATCCAACGAACTGGCCTCCACTGCCTTCTGAGGCAGAGAATTCCACACCTTCACCACTCTCTGACTGAAAAAGTTCTTCCTCATCTCCGTTCTAAATGGCCTACCCCTTATTCTTAAACTGTGGCCCCTTGTTCTGGACTCCCCCAACATTGGGAACATGTTTCCTGCCTCTAATGTGTCCAATCCCCTAATTATCTTATATGTTTCAATAAGATCCCCCCTCATCCTTCTAAATTCCAGTGTATACAAGCCTAATTGCACCAGCCTTTCAACATACGACAGTCCCGCCATTCCGGGAATTAACCTAGTGACTCAGTGGAACAGGCAGCATCTCTGACGGGAAGGAATGGGTGATGTTTCGGGTTGAGACCCTTTTTCAGACTGAGTCAGAGGAGAGGGAGACACAGAGAGAAGGAAGTGTGAGGTGTGAAAACGAAACATCAAAAGGGATGGAGGTCAAGGAAAATGTAGAATAGATCATTGTAAGCTAGGAGAAGGTGACAACACATGCATACAGAGATAATAGGGGACAGTCAGACTGGTCCGAGAACTAACAGGGGGAAGGGATGGGGAGAGAGAGGGAAAGCAAGGGCTTGAAGTTAGAGAGGTCAATATTGATACCGCTGGGGTGTAAGCTGCCCAAGCGAAATACGAGGTGCTGTTCCTCCAATTTGCGCTGGGCCTCACCCTGACAGTGGAGGAGGCCCAGGACAGAACGGTCAGTGTGGGAATGGGAAGGGGAGTTCAAGTGTTTGGCAACTGGGAGATCAAGTAGGTTTAGGCAGACTGAGAGGAGGTGTTCAGCAGAGAAGGTCTCTGCTATGTATCTAAATTTAGTGTTCACTGATAATGAGAGAAATCACCCACGCACTGGACTCGTGGACAACCCATTTCATTTACTTCGATTTCAGAGAGAGGCAGATGGTATCTAAAGCACCAGGGTTTGTCAGTGCTGTTGGCTTCCCACAAGTATGAGTAGATATTGAGGTCACGAATGTGCCAAAAAGGGCTCCTGTGAAGGTTACGGATGTGTTCATCAACCAGAAAGATGTTTCTCACCCTCAATATGGGAGTGGTTGAGCTTCAGGAGAAGAATTTCCCCTCGGTCACTGCCAAGTTTCTGTGGGGTTTGTGTGTGTGAGACCTTTATCTTCAGGAAGAGCACACTGCCAGACTCGATCAGCGACAGCCAGTGAAAGGAGACATCAATCCATCAGCGACAGCCAGTGAAAGGAGACATCAATCTTGGGGAGCAAGGGCTACCTCCTATTTCTTTAGTTCCTCATAACAAATGCAGTCCTACCACTGCAAGGTTACTTGGCTGAGGTAAGGTAAGGTTAATTGCAGAAAGAATGAAAGGAACGTTTATAGGTATGTGTGAGAAAAATGCTACACAGGGACAGGGAAATATGGAAAAGGTGAATGGAATGAATGAGATTACTCCGCTGGAAACCAAAGGCCTCCTCTGTGTCAGTAACAGGAGGGCGCAACGCAATGAAGACCACAGAAGTACACTCAGTCCTTGTTATCCGTTGATTCATTACGTGAAGATTCACATACCCGTGAGGTCGGGTGCTTTGATCACAGGCAGCGTTGGTAATAAAGCGACTTCCTCCAGACCTCTCTCCTGTCGTGTCCCCTGAATCATGTTTGCCATGAGACGGATTGCATTGGATGTCTTGTGCTGACACGTGTTGAAATATCAATAGTTAATGTCCCTCTTGGGCCAGGATCCGGAGTGTGGGTCGGGAGTGCGGTCAGAGCCGAGGTCAGGCTCGGGGTCACGGTCAGGGTGGGGAACACTGGGGTGTTTACACACACGTTGAAACTGAAACATATGAGCTGAAACTTACATAGAGGGTTGATTGCTCTCCGGCTTTGAGCCTTTATATCATCGCTCGCTAACGGCCTTCACAGTCTTCTTGTTCTTTTGTTATCCACGAGATGCCTGTGGCCCCAGCAAAGACTTGATGGACCAGAATGGAAAATGCCATGGGTATTAAAAATGACACTTCTGTTGCCTGCAACATTCAGGTGATGGTTGGCATGGTGGTGCCCTCGTGTATGCAAACCTATTACAGAGACTTCTCCAGAGTCTGTTGCGTGCTGCACAACTCGGCTAACGATGACGGCAATCAGTGCCAGGGGAAAAACAACGATGGGGCCCAGGACCTGAGAGGCACGAGGCAGAGCTCAGAGACCAGAAGGAATTAGAGGAATAGGGGAAACCAGGTTACGACTGGCACAAAACCACTCAGCATCTCCAGTCTCAACTCCCATGTGAATGGAAGATGGAATCATTGTCGGCATGTGCTACAAGATTCTCCTGACACTTTTCATAAGGACCCTGCAAAATATTATTTTCCCATTTCAAGCCGTTACCCATTCTCATTCCAATCATTACCGCGAATAAACACGCAGGGAGCCCAGATGACATCAATGTCTCTCACGTCCTGTTTTGCTCGTACACATGATTAAATTAATCCCTGCTCCAGGTATTTACTACAATATCTTCATATTTCCCGATGACTGGCCTTCTTAAATATAGCAGACCTCTGCATATGGTATACTCTCCTGTGAGCACTTCCACCCAAATGCAGTAAACAGTGGTGTGTAAGTGGCCCTAACACATCTTATTAGGAAATTGGAAAAAAATAGCACCTGTTTTTATACACAAAATGCACATAAATGGAGTTAAATTGGAGTATGGCTGTCCCAGGGACCATTTCTGTGAAAAGTAGTGTCCATTGGGAAATTAGGCCAGGCAATTCGACGTGCTATTCACATTACACTGTCGTGCTTTTGCAACAGCAGGGCACCTAATGATATAACAATAGCTCATACCTATTTCTGCCCTGACCAGCATAAACTGAAACTTCCAGATGCAACAAACAACTGTTGTCTAACGCAGTAGAAATAGGAGCACATTATGTTATGTTGCTGAGTTTCTCATTACGCAGAAGGTACTCTGCTGACATGGGGAGGCTTAATTGAGTAGCTTCACATACGACTGCAAACTCTTCAAACATCTTTCAAGATGCAGAAAGAGGGATGAAAATAACAGTGAGGGTTTAATTGATACAGCACTCAATGGGTGCCTTAGATGTAACACCACAGACAGCATGCCATTGCTGGAGGTATTGTTATAGCAATGACTGGCCATACAGGTTGTGTCAAGGCATCAGAAAATAACATACCCATCTGCTAAGAGTCTTCTTCGAAAGAATCTTCAATGAGCCCACATCCTACTTACACCTCTCTGAATAATATTATATGTGAAGGTCCTGGCTTTCCACTGCCGCCATCACTGAGGTTTGTGAAGCCCATGGTCACTTTGACTCCCAACTTCCCCAGCACAGCATCCCTCTAAGCGCGGCTGTGTATTTGCTCCATGTCTCCAGGTTTGCTGCTTGCTGAGGTCACCAATGCACTGTTTTCACAAAAAGATGAATTCATATCCTTTAGTCATCTCTGCGATTTGGATTTGTCAGCATTTGTCAGGCAGCCACTGAAGGCATTTATCTACCTTAAACGACTTCCATTAGTTTAGTTTAGTTTAGAGATACAGCGCGGAAACAAGGTCCACTGAGTCCACACCGACCAGCGATCACCACAGGACAAATCTTTTGTTTGTTTGTTTGTTTTTATGTCTTGTTTGCTTTGTAAAGCATCTTTGAGTATCTTGAAAAGCGCTATATAAAATAAATGTATTATTATTATTATTATTAACACTATCTTACACACACTGGGGGCAATTTACATTGATGCCAAGCCAATTAACCTACAAACCTGTACGTCTTTGGAGTGTGGGAGGAAATCGGAGCACCCGGAGAAAACACACGCGGTGTCGGGGAGAACGTACAAACTCTGTACAGACAGCACCCATTGTCAGGATCGAACCCGGGTCTCTGGCGCTGTAAGCGCTATTAGGCGGCACGGACTTGGAGGGCCGAAAAGGCCTGTTTCCGGCTGTATATATATGATATGATAGGCAGCAACTCTACCACTGCGCCACCGTGCCGCCCACAGTAAGAACCCAAATTAATGGCGAGATAAGAGAACTTTTCTTCTCCACTGCAGTGTCAAACATTGGGGTGCTAACAAAGGATGGGGAAAGCAGTTTCAACAGTAACATTCAAAAATAGACAGAAAAAGCTGGAGTAACTCAGCGGGTCAGACAAAAGGAATAGGTGATGTTTCGGGTCGAGACCCATTCAAAATAGAACTGGATAAACATTATAACGGGGGACATAAAGTTGATTGTGGGGAGAAAGAATGGGGCAGTGGGATTAATTAGTAACTATTCAAGAGAAAGCACAGACATTGTGTGATGTACTATCCAATGCACTGATCCCAAACAATCAAATCAACAAGTGTTTTGAGCTTTCCTCACTCTTGAGGGAAAAATAACCAGGCCACATTTCCATTCCACGTTGACTTGTGGTGAATTTTATTCTCGAGTACCTATATGAATAAGACTAGGTTTTGTTGCTTAGGAGAACCAAATGATCCACCAGAAGCTCGTACGTGAAGAGCAAAGAAAGGCCCCAAGAGTGCGAGGAAAGGCATGCTCCTAATACCTGCTCTCAAAGAAGGGAAAATACCAACGGGAAATGGGGAGTCTCAGGCAGTTGACACAATGACGACAATTCAATCGACTTTAGTAGCTGTTGGAGGACTGAACAAAGATAAAGAGAAGCCAGATGTGGCTGGTGCATTTCCTTGGAAATACAAAACACTAGGATACAACTGATCATCACGACAACTCGTGTGGGAGAAGCTGTCTGGTGTCATAATATGTGCACTCTCACGTATTAATCTCACTTTGGTTAAGAGAGTGCGTTTGGCTGCTGCTCTTACGTGAGTATATTTAGACTGACTTTCAATAAAAATCATTTACTGCAGGCAAGCAGGTTATAGCATTTGCAATATTGGATTGAAAGTGGAAGAGTCTATGCGCGCCAACTGCAAGCATATGTGGTGGGTAGATTAGGAGCATTACAACTGAAGAACAACAGTATTCCCTTGGACATTAGTGGCTAAGCGGAAAGAATATTCATTTGTTTTGTGGTGTTAGTTGAAAAGAGAGGAAAAAGAAGGTTCCAATTTATCCAGGTCGTCTTCACAATTACTGCACTAATTTATTGCTCATGTAAATTTATAATTAGCTTCAGATATAACTTTACATTAATGGAATTTGGAGTTTCTCTGTCCGCCCTCCGTCCCGTCCCCCAAATTTTTTTTAGTATCTTTGCTGTACTGCAATTTTCCCATGTAAAACCTAAATGTCCACTACAGTGAAGATAGACACAAAAAGCTGGAGTATCTCAGCGGGTCAGACAGCACCTCTGGAGGAAAGGAACAGGTGACGTTTCAGGTCGAGACCCTTCTTCAGAGTGATGCAGTGTCTTGTATCCACCAAGCTCACAAGCTGAGTACAAATTGCTTTGTTGAATTACAAGCCTATGGAAAAAGTCCTAAATCTCATCACAGTCTAATTAATGTTTAGATTCAACATTTCTAACAAGGAGGAAGGTCCAAGGCCAGCACTTGGATGTTGGTGGCAGAAGGCCTTTATGAAGGATAGGGCCACTCTTCTTGACAAAGGACATCAGCTAATGCACTCGATGTGGGATGTTGAAGAAGATTTAGATGCGGGGAAAATGAGGACCAGATTTAAGGGAGCATTTAAATGAAGCAGATCATGGAAGGTGAATGGCAATTTTGAGTATTGATGTAAATAGGATTTAGGCCTGGATTTTATTGCTGTTTCTTTCGTTCAGGGGGCTGGCAGCAATGCACATATATAGGGCATTTTAAAGGCTCCAACCAGTCAATCCCTCAGTACAATCATTCCTGAAAATGACATCAGCTGTCACCGGAGGTGATATGAATTATTGGCATTGTGCAGAAGAATGTGTGATCATCCGTGACTTTTAGTAATGTCTGAAATGTGATGTCAGAGGCCTGGAGACTTTGATCAGTGCAGTGTGCAGATAGCTACAACAGCTGCAGCAATTGAAATATGGCTCCAGGAAAATGTCGTAAATTGAAAAGGTTTGATAAAAGGAAGAATAGTTCTATCTTATTAGGAAATGTTAGAACATGGGGAAGATGTGAGCCAAGCACAGGCCAGAATTTCTGTAACACTGCCAAAATAAATTGCAGAAGATAGAATTTACTATTTCCTTAAGCATTAAATCAAGGAATTCCAAACTTCAACATCTTGCTAAAAACTAAGGCAGAAAATAAAAATCAATTCTTGCCGCAAACATTTCAAAGTTTTCATCTAGGAAATATGAACACAATCATCCTGTAAAAGATTTAACTATGATTCACTCAGGTTCAATGCATGGCTAATTGTTTAAGCCTGATAATTGCAGACAGGGGTCAAAATGATTTGGAAAGCTCGCAGTGCTTCAGGGATGTATAAATTGTCTTGATACTTTCTCTCGTTACAGTGAGGCCAGAAGGATGCAAAGTGCATCCATCACTCTCTCAGGTAAAATCCTAAATGATGGCCAGCACGGCTCATTTACCTGCCCCATGAATTGTGAACTTTTTGTCAGTATATAGCAGTAAATATTCCCATCCAATATTTACCCCAGAGTTAAATTGGATTATTTCCTTCCATCAGTCACTCGACTAGATGCACGTCACAATTACAATATGCCGATCAATATGTCTTTGTGTCCCTTACAATGTTTTCAACTGTGTCTATGTAATAGTAATTAGCATGCCTGAGTTTGTCTTTTTAGCCTTGCATTAGTCTTGTTTACAAATGTTCATTTATCTTCCATTTTCCTGTGGTGGTGCTGACCTACCTATTTTCTTTCCGGATAGCGTTGGTTCGGTGCACATTTTCAACATTTTCTGCTTTTGATTGCGAGATTTGGGATAACAATTGAGTCAAACACATTTCTTCTGTGAGTGAATAGAAGATCAAAAGAACTAATGGGACTAGAAGTCCTGGAGAGGAAGATTAGTGGAAAAATGTCCAGCACATTCATGGAACATTCTTCACCCTGCTATTATAATGGAGATATTAACCTGGTTATTTTAAATAGCCTTTGTGAAAATAGCAAGTTGGAATGTATAAAATGTCTATCTGCAAACATTGCAACAGAACTTTCTAATGTCATTAGTTTCTAATTAATCAAAAGGGAATACATGTCCTGCTTAATAATTTATAATTATTTTGTTTTGGCTTTTACAAAATTGAGAGCTCTTGTGGTACAGTCTATGTTTCTCGCAAGTTTTCTCTCATATTCTTCAGCAGCATTTAAAGAAATATTACATGATTTGCAAAATAAATCCACGAATATTCAACAGGAAAAATGGTCCGTCTGTGGCTGTCAGTAGAAATTAAAGACAGCATTAAATCAAAGGATGTGTAATGTTGCCAGAAATGGCAGTAAAGCTACCAATTAGCAACAGTGCAGACCTTAGCAAAGGACGACCAAGGAACGAATAAAGAAATGGAAGGAGGATGTGAGACTAAACTGGCAAGAAACATTAAAACATTGTAAGAGCTTCTATTCATATGTAATGAGAGAAAGACCAGTGAGATCAAAATAACAGTTCCCAACAGACTGAGACAGGAGAATTTATAATAGGGTAAAAGGAAATAGCAGAAAAAATAAGCAAATACCCAGAGTCCATTTTTTACAAAAGAAAACACTGACAAAATGGCATAAATGCTAGAGAGCAAGCACTTAGCAAGAAAGAGGGCCTGAGGGAAATTAGTGTAGAAAGATATTAGAGAAGTTGCTGAGAAGAAAAGCTGATAAATCCCAGGGAGCACGATTTACATTTTCGAGTTTTGAAAGAGGTGCCTTTGGAGAATATTGTTGAACTGGACAAAATATTCTGGAATGGTACCTACAGACTGAATCCATTGGAAAAGATGGAACCAAATGTCATATTTCCAAGTTTACAAAATTAGGTTGGATTATGAATCGGGAAGAGACAACAAGTGCACAAAACAGAAACGCAGGGTATTTTTTGGTGCAAGATTGTGAAATGTAAATTTTTAAAAGGACAAGTCACCGAAAGGAAATCTGTACGTGTGTGGCAAGCAATGTGTCCAGCAAATGATATGTTGACCACTATTATGGGACGATTTGACAACAGGGGTTAGAAAGTCTTACTATGATTATAAGGAGCCATGGTAAGACTCATCTAGAATGTGTCGAATTTTGGTGGCCTTACCTGAGAATGGATATACTTCCCTTGGAACAAAGGGTTCACCACATTGATTTCTGGGATCGTAACTTTGAATAGATAGAAATAGATCTGAGGCAGCAATAATGAGGGAGTGGGGAGGTGGTAGACCGGTAATGATCCCAGCTCATTTGGGTTCACAGGACTGAGCTTTGTTCTAGGAGGCCTCGTTTAATAGCAGTATATGAAAGCATGGCTGTTTGGGAGTGATCTGGAAAAGGGTGAACCAATTTCTGAGATGACGTTTCAAAAAAGACATGCAAGAAGAATAAAGTCACTTTAGTTTATTGTCATGTGAGGTACAGTGAAAAGCTTTTGTTGCGTGCTATCCAATCAGCAGAAAGACAATACATGATTACAATCAACCCATTTACAGTGTATAGATATTTGATAAGGGAATAACATTTCGTGCAAGGTACATTCAGAAAGTATTCAGACCCCTTCACTTTATCCACATTTTGTTATGTTACAGCCTTATTTTAAAATGGATTAAATTCATTTATTTAATCATCAATCTACACATAATACCCCATAATAAAAAAGCAAAAACAGATGATTAGAAATTTTTGCAAAGTAATTAAAAAGAAATAACTGAAAGATCACATTTACATAAGTATTCAGACCCTTTACTCAGTACTTTGTTGAGGCACCTTTGGCAGCGATTACAGCCTCAAGTCTTCTTGGGTATGACGCTACAAGCTTGGCACACCTGTATTTGGGTAATTTCTCCCATTCTTCTCTGCAGATCCTCTCAAGCTATGTCAGGCTGGATGGGGAGTGTCGATACACAGCTATTTTCAGATCCCACCAGATATGTTCGACTGGGCCACTCAAGGACATTCATAGACTTGTCACAAAGCTACTCCTGCGTTGTCTTGGCTGTGTGCTTAGGGTCGTTGTCCTGTTGGAAGGTGAACCTCCGCCCCAGTCTGAGGTCCATAACGCTCTGGAGCAGGTTTTCTTCAAGGATCTCTCTGTACTTTGCTCCGTTCATCTTTCCCTCGATCCTGACTAGTCTCCCAGCTCCTGCCACTGAAAAACATCCCCACAGCATGATGCTGCCACCACCATGCTTCACCGTAGGTATGGTATTGGCCAGGTGATGACTGGTGCCGCTTGGCATTCAGGCCAAAGAGTTCAATCTTGGTTTCATCAGACCAGAGAATTTTGTTTCTCATGGTCTGAGAGTCCTTTAGGTGCCTTTTGGCAAACTCCAAGCGGCCTGTCATGTGCCTTTTACTGAGGAGTAACTTCCGCCTGGCCACTCTACCATAAAGGCCTGATTGGTGGAGTGCTGCAGATATAGTTGTCCTTCTGGAAGGTTCTCCCATCTTCACAGAGAAACTCTGGAGCTCTGTCAGAGTGACCATCGGGTTCTTGGTCACCTCCCTGACCAAGGCCCTTCTCCCCCGATTGCTCAGTTTGGCCGGGCGGCCAGCTCTATGAAGAGTCCTGGTGGTTCCAAAATTCTTCCATTTAAGAATGACGGAGGCCACTGTGCTCTTTGGGACCTGCAATGCTGCAGAAATTGTTTTATACCCTTCCCCAGATCTGTGTCTCGACACAATCCTGTCTTGGAGATCTACGGACAATTCCTTCGTCTTCATGGCTTGGTTTTTGCTCTGACATGCACTGTCAACTGTGGGACCTTATATAAACAGGTGTGTGCCTTTCCAAATCATGTCCAATCAATTTAATTTACCACTGGTGGACTCCAGTCAAGTTGTAGAAGCATCTCAAGGATAATCAATGGAAACAGGATGAACATAAGCTCAATTTTGAGTGTCGTAGCAAAAGGTCTGAATACTTATGTAAATGTGATATTTCAGTTATTTCTTTTTAATTACTTTGCAAAAATTTCTAAACACCCGTTTTCGCTTTTTTATTATGGGGTATTGTGTGTAGATTGATGATAAAATAAATGAATTTAATCCATTTTAAAATAAGGCTGTAACGTAGCAAAATGTGGAAAAAGTGAAGGGGTCTGAATACTTTCTGAATGCACTGTAAAGCCAACAAAGTCCGATCAAGGATAGTCCGAGGGTCACCAATGAGGTAGATAGCAGTTCCGCACTGCTCTCTACTGCTGTGATGTCATCCTGTGTGTGATGACACAAGCTCCTCCATTTGTGATTGTAAGTATCTGTTGAGTGACACCTCGAGTGACACCATTTATGGCAGAGATGGACAAATTCTTGATTAGAACGGGTGTCAAGGGTTATGGGGAGAAGGCAGGAAAATGGGATTAGGAGGCAGAGATCAGCCTTGATTGAATGGGGAATTCTACTCCTATAACTTGTGAACTTGTGAACCATTTAACCAGAATTGATTGCAATTGTCTTCCTCTCCAGAACTAGGGATTGGCACGGTGGCGCAGCGGTAGAGCTGCTGCCTTACATCGCCAGACTCCCGGGTTCGATCCTGATTACGGGTGCTGTCCGTACGGAGTTTGAACATTCTTCCCGTGACCTGCGTGGGTTTTATTCCGGGTGTTCCGGTTTCCTCCCACACCCCAAATACATACCAGATTTTAGGTTAATTGGATGAGTTAAATTGTAAATTGTTCCTAGTGTGTGTAGGATAGTGTTAATGTGCAGGGATCGCTGGACGGCGCGGACTTGGTGGGCCGAAGGACCTTTTTCCTGTATCTGTAAACTAAACTAAACAAAACAAAAAGTTATTTTCAGTTGGCAAGTGCTGAATAAAACAGCCGCACATCATCAAAATTCAAGTTCACTGAGCAAACTGCAACTATATGGTAAAAAACTATTTACATGTTACATTGTCCAATAAAACTGAAGCAGCTAAGCAAAGACGACCCTCCCTGTCAGAAAATTGATCTTTTGATTTCCTTAAAAGCCACAAGTTAAACTTAATTGCAGAATTCACTGGCAAACCACCACAACATCACAGATAAAAGATCACACTTGCACGTGAACTTTCCTGAGTTCAACGTGTCTTGAGAGGCTATTCAGCAGTTAACGACTATTAAAGTCATTATTAAAGATCTATTTACTGTAATACATGAATACAACAGCCAATTTGTACATAGTAGGGGCCCAGAACAGTCAGTCTGAAGAAGGGTCTCGACCCTAAAAGGTCGCCTATTCCTTTTCTCCTGAGATGTTGCCTGACCCACTGAGTTACTCCAGCATTTTGTGTCTATATTGAGATAATGAGAGTTCATTATTTGAGGGTAAAATGGTGGGTAAGACAACATTGAACTCCACCATACCACTTTGAAACAGTGCCGCAGTATTACTTAGTTAGTTAGTTAGTTAGTTTGTTAGTTAGTTAGTTAGTTAGTTAGTTAGTTAGTTAGTTAGTTAGTTAGTTAGTTAGTTAGTTAGTTAGTTAGTTAGTTAGTTCGTTCGTTCGTTAGTTAGTTAGTTAGTTAGTTAGTTAGTTAGTTAGTTAGTTAGTTAGTTAGTTAGTTAGTTAGTTAGTTAGTTAGTTAGTTAGTTAGTTAGTTAGTTAGTTAGTTAGTTAGTTAGTTAGTTAGTTAGTTAGTTAGTTAGTTAGTTAGTTAGTTAGTTAGTTAGTTAGTTAGTTAGTTAGTTAGTTAGTTAGTTAGTTAGTTAGTTAGTTAGTTAGTTAGTTAGTTAGTTAGTTAGTTAGTTAGTTAGTTAGTTAGTTAGTTAGTTAGTTAGTTTAGTTTATTGTCACGTGTCCCGAGGTGCAGTGAAAAGGTTTTGTTGCATGCTAACCAGTAAGTTGAAAGACAATACATGATTACAATCGAGCCATTCACAGTGTACAGATACATGATAAAGGGAATAATGTGAATAACGTTTGGTGCAAGATCAAGCCAGTGAAGTCCGATCAAAGATGGTCTGAGGGTCTCCAATGAGGTGGACAATAGTTCAGCACTGCTCTCTGGCTGTGGTAGGATGGTTCAGGTCCCTGATAACAGCTGGGAAGAAACTGACCCGGAATCTGGAGGTGTGCGTTTTCACACTTCTATACCTTTTGCCCGATGGGAGAGGGGAGAAGAGGGACTAGCCAGAGTGCGACTCGTCTTTGATTATGCTGGTGGCCTTGCCGAGGCAGTGTGAAGTGTAAATGGAGTCAATTCCAGCTGAGAGTATAGCCTTGGGGGATGCTTTCAGGTTGTATCCAGATGATGGTACCTCCAATTGCACAGAACTCAGGAATATGGAGAACCTGTTAAGTATAAGAGAATATTGTTAAGTAGAGAGTCATGTGTTTTCTCTCTGGAATAAAGCAATTGTTTGTAAGGGTCTTTAGATATACTAGCAGACGAAATGTGTAGGAAGGAACTGCAGATGTTGGTTTAAACTGAAGATAGACACAAAAAACTGGAGTAACTCAGTGGGTCAGACAGCATCTTTGGAGAAAAGGAATAGGTGACGTTTCGGGTTGAGACCCTTCTTCAGAAGGTCTCAACACGAAATGTCACCTATTCCTTTTCTATCCAGCTTTTTGTGTCTGTCTTCTACCAGCAACCTGCTTATGTTCAGCTGCTCACAAACAACGCCACACAACGAACACCGACACGACACCAGCAATCAGATCATGAAAATGAGTCAGCTGGTAACCTCACAATAAAGCAAGGAAAGCATACCGAGTCGTTTAGTTCAAAGGAATGAAAAGGACTTTGAATCAAAAGGACTTTGATTCAATCACTAGGAGAATTGCACTTGCAGAAAGAACTTCATGAAAAATGGCATGTCAAATTCAGGCTGCGTGCTCTGGGAGGCCCAGAGGGTTTATGACAATACCGCAAACATTCCATCCCCTCTTGGAATGCACTGAACTGCCCTTGCTTGCTAACAGTATTGCGGTGGAGGTATGAATCAGCAACCAGCCACTTGGGTGTGAAAAAGGCTCTGGCTTCCAGTGAAAATGGGCCTGTATAAATTATGGCACCTTAGTTAATCTGCCAGCACTTAACGTTTGATAAACACTCAGTTCATTGTTTTTTTCCCAATATTACGGTTCTATTTTAAGCCAGTGGCCCCTGGAATTTTCTGAGTTGCAAATTTGAAACCTGTAGTTAAAACCCCAAGGAAGCTGTAAAATTAGTAGTGTCATTGTAACTTGGGTTTATTTTCAGACCGTCATCTTGTTAATTAATGTGTTGGTGGCGTGAGCCGCAGGGTGTTGCATGTGTCTAGTGCCCTGGTATAAATCCAGATGTCGCTGGCTAGCAACGTTTGTGAAAAAGGGAGCGGAGTGCGTGAGCCTCCCCCTGCCCGTACATCACCTCTGCATCATCAAGACTCGCGCAGTTCCTCCTCGTGGCAACACATGGTAACTGGGGCCACCTTCAGTCCCAGGCTAAACTGCGGGGGGATCTCGGAGGAACTCTGGCCCCCAGAGATGCGACGTGCAGGCCCACCGGCGTGTGGACACGTCCTGACGTCCATCACCCAGGTCCCAACTATGGGTTAAATAGCACCCCGCTGCCTTGTGGGTAAGGCTCAGGACAGCCAAAGGCACTGGAGCTGGAGTCCCTAGAGACGGTCGGCTGATCCCTCGTGCGTCCGCCTTCCGGCAACTCCTGCAGCCGAGTAGGCCCCAGACGTAGCAGCCACGTCGTTCCTCTGGAGTCACCCTATCAGGTCGAGAGGGGAATGCAGATGCTGGGCAAGTTTGTATTCCCAATTACCTCAACGGCCAAATCAAATGGGCAGGACGCTTCATCCTTGCTGGGCACAGTGAGGTGTAACCACAGATGAAAAATCCCCCTCTCCAAGTCGGACAACGCCAAGCCACACCATCATCTCCCGCAGATGGACGGATGCCATACCATACCATCTTGTTAATATGACGATTTATGCTAAGCTCTTAAATAGGCAGATGCTCCATTTCAAAAAGATTTTTTAGTTTTAGAGATACAGCGCTGAAACAGGCCCTTCGGCCCACCAAGTCCGCACCGACCAGCGAACCCCACACACCAACACTATCCTACAAACACCAGGGACAATTTTACATTTATATCAAGCCAATCAACCTACAAACCTGCATGTTTTTGGAGTGTGGAAGGAAACCGAAGATCTCGGAGAAAACCCATGCAGGTCACGAGGGAGAACGTACAAACTCTGTGCACACAGCACCCATAGTCGGGATGGAACCCGGGTCTCTGGTGCTATAAGGCAGTAGCTTTACCGCTGCGCCACCGCGTCGCCCTAGATAAAAACTTTTCTTTCAGTCCAGGTCACGCACTCACAATGGGTGAGATTGGCAAAGAAACCCATTATCGATAACCATTCCACGCAATGGTGTCCATTTACAACTGCTCTGTATTTTCAACATGAGACGTGTCGTGTGGGTCTGCAATGGCAGACAGAACAACAAGTATGGACAAGAGGAGTCAATGATACAGGCAGCAACAAGACACATGTATGACACCAGTATGGCTGATTTCAGAATCTAAGAAATTGAGGAATGTATTTTAAATTGGTAAATATGCCCTGTGCAATGGCAAATAGGCAACTGGGGAGTGATATTAAGAGCGTTATGAAAATGAATGGACAAAAAGTGGTAATGAGCAAATACTCTGCTCGTCATAGGAAGAGAACCACACACCAATAGGGTTTATCAAGATCCTATTATATAAGAACTAAGCAACTTGGAATTAAGTCTATTACTCAGGTGAGACACTAGATGAAATTATATGCACTATTGTTCTGTTTCTGAGTAGTAACTAGCCTCTTGGCTAACTCAAGTACATTTACATTTGTTTGAATGTCAATTAATGTACATTGTCCCTTTTTCAAATAAATTATTAATTAAATTATTAATTAGTAGACTTGGCAACCATGGTGCTAGAATGGTGTGATGCTGATATTACCAGGCCAAGAATAGGTAATGACAGTCAAACCACCATCACCTCCCCAGTCAGTGCGTTCCTCATTACAACCTGAGTGAAACAAATTCCTTCTCAAATCCATTACTAAGCCTCTTACCAATTCCCCTGAACCCATGGCTTCCAGTTTTAGACACTTATACAATGAGGAAAAATCTCCGACTATCCAAGCTATTTATGCCCCTGATTTTATAAACTTCACCCGGTACCTCCTCAACCTCTGCCATTTTGAACCCAGGCTTTCCTGTCTCTTCTCATATCCGAACTGCCCCAGCCCAGGCACCAGCCTAGTGAATCTTTTCTGAATCTTTTCAGTGTAACCACATCCTTCCTACGGTGTGAGGAGCCGTACACTACGCATGACTCCAGCTTTGGCCTAGCCTATATTTTATAAAGTTGTCCAATTACCTCCCTGCTCTTATTTTCTATACTTCAGCTAATGATGGTAGGAATCCCTTCAGCGCCATTTAGAGCACAACACAGAAACACATCCTGTGGCCCAGCCGCATCTGTGCCGACTGTTGTGTCTATTTATACTAATCCAACTTGCCTGCATTAATTCCATATCCCTCCATGCCCCAGATAGACACAAAAAGCTGGAGTAACTCAGTGGGTCAGACAGCATCTCTGGAGAAAAGGAATAGGTGACGTGGTGGTGGAACCGGAGAGCAGGAGGAATCATAGAGGGGGAGCAGCGAGAGAGAATGCTGCAGAACTCTCGTCGAAAAGTGGAGGAGGACTTCTTCAAAGTAGACTTACCTTGAGAAGATCTGGCAGTGGAGCAGACCAGATGTGTAGGAAGGAACAGCTGATGCCGGATCGCAGGGCTTGGGTCAGCCTGCTGCGGACCTTTCACCGTCCGGCGCGGCCTGGAACGTGGCAACTTCAACAGCCTGACGGCGGGAGAAGACAGCAGGGGAAGAGAAAAGACATTCTGGCCTTCCATCACAGTGAGGAGGGGACTGGAGGAGACTCACTGTGATGGATGTTTCTTTTTGTTTGGTGTTGGTTTATGATTGTGTGTGTTATTGCTTATTTTTATTCCTTTTATTGTTGGACTGTGGGTAATCTTTCATTTCACTGCGCATTTATGTGTATGTGACAAATAAACTTGACTATGACTATAAACTGAAGATAGACACAAAAAGCTGGAGTAATGAGACCTTGTCAAATATGTTTCTGTCCTTTCTTTTTAAAAGGTGGGATAGGATAGTGTACAGTGCTGGTTGCTATGGGAAAACTGTGGCTTACCTACAGAGTGATGAGTGCTCTCCATGTCATAGAATTGAATATAACAGCTGGCCAAACTGGTCACGAGAGGTACTCGAAATAAACAGACATGCTGTTCTGCAGTTTCTGAATCATTTCAGTTTTCACCTAAGAGGCTGTACAAAGGCAGACACCCTCAGTCTGAAGAAGGGTCTCGACCCGAAACGTCACCCACTCCTTCTCTCCAGAGATGCTCCCCGTCCCATTGAGTTACTCCAGCGTTTTGTGTCTATCTTCGGTTTAAACCAGCATCTGCAGTTCCTTCCTACACACAGCCTATAAAAGAAGTCGGAAACAAAAGAAACAAAAAAAAGACTTCACTTCAGTTCTGTCCACAGGTTTAAAACGGACTTTGCAGTGGTAATAAAATAAATACGAACAGATTACCGCAATTATCAGCCTGTCGAAAGTTGTGGTCAGCACACAGTATTCATGGGAATTTTAGAACGGTTTCTTGGCATTAAATGCTCGAGTCTCTTTATGAAACTTGAGTTTTCAGAATACTCAATTCCTAAGCATGCATTCAGTCTCTGCAAGAAGGGATGCTATCTGAGAAATATCAGCACATTTCTCTGGGATTACTAAATAATTGCAGCAATTATGTTCAGCCTAGGAAATACACCGATCAGCCAAAAAATTATGACCTGATGAGCCAAAACATTACGACCACCTGTCTAATATGCCGTTGGTCCTCCGTGTGCAGTCCCATACGCAGCAGGGTGCGATGCACTGTGTATTGTGACACATTCCTCCCGTGACCACCATTAAAATTTTCTGTGACTTGTGCCACAATGGACCTTCTGTCGGTTCGGACCAGACGGGATAGCCTTTATTGCCCTCGCGCATCGATGAGCCTTGGGCGCCCAACACCCTGTTGCCGGTTTGTGGTTTGTCCCTCCTCGGACCACTGTCGGTAGGTACTCACCACTGCTGACCGGGAGCACCCCACAAGCCTTGCCTTTCAGAGATGCTCTGACCCCGTCGTCTGTCCATAACAAGTTGGCCCTTGTCAAAGTCGCTCAGGTCTTTACTCCTGCCCATTTCTCCTGCATCCAACACATCTACTTCAAGAACTGACTGTTCATTTGCTGCCTAATATATCCCACCCCTTGACAGGTGCCATTGTAACAAGATAATCAATGTCATTCACTTCGCCTGTCAGTAGTCATAATGTCTTGGCTGATCGGCGTATAATCAATGCATGTAATGTTGTATATAATTCTTTAAAGAACATACTTTTTAATGGAAGGAAGGCCTGGTTAATGCTTTTTATTTGCATTCCAGACTGCCACAAGTAGATGAAATCAAGAAAGTTAGACAGAGGTATAACTTCTAAAAATCTTAATGTTGGCAAGGTAAGGTGGTAGAATCATACAGCATATGGAAACAGGCCCTTTGGCCCAACTCACTCATGCTGATCAATGCACCTTCCAGAGCTAGTCCCATCTACCTTCATTTGGCTCATATCCTTCTAAATATTTCATCTCCATGAACCTGTTCGAATGTCTTGTAAACATTGTCATTTCACACGTCTCGACCACATCACTGGCTGATCTCTCCAAATACTCGCCGCCTCTGGACCGGCGTTGTCGAGAACCACGAGGAGGTATGTTGGAGTCCCTGGGGACCGAGGTGGACAAGAACAAAGGGGACTGAGAACAAGAGGGGGTGACAATGGAGGGGGTGGAGGGTGTGACGATGAAGAGACCAGCAACATTTAAGGATACTCTGTAACTTTGTAAATTAATAAAGTACAATAAAGAAATCGCTGAACGAGGTAGAGTGGCAGCAACTCAGGGAAGAGGGTATGAAAGAGGTGATTGGTTCAGGAGTTTGATTGTAGAGGGGAAGGAGCTGTTCTTAAGTCCAGATGTCTGGCTAAATGAAACTAAACTAAAACGTTCCAGAGAATCCTGAACATACTGAATCGTCAGGTGCCTGTTACCTGTGAAGGAGTGTCTTCAGGTACAATAGGCTGATCGTCATTCCTTTAGCATGAAGGATCATTGACCTGAAACATTGACTCTGTCTCTTTCTGCACAGAATCTGCCTGACCTACTAAATGTTTCTGACATTTATTTGTTTTGTTTCTTTCAGCATAAATTGGTAGCTGATCATTTTAGTGATACCAGTGCAGGCATAAAGCCAAGTCATCACATCCTCGATGCTCCCAGTTTCAGAGGCAAACTAATTCCCAAAGTCCCCCTGCATTGAAATTTAGCGCACAAGCCGTGTAAAGTTCATATATTCTGAAGCATTAATGTGGAATTTGTGTACCATTGCAGTGTATAGAAGTACTTACTAAAATCACAATCATAAAATTATAATGCAGCAAAACACTAAAAGAATGTGAGATTTTATAGGTTTGTTGATGATAAAGCAAGGCTTTCCAAATGGCTTCCTGATTCCAGGAATGAGTGGGTTAACAAATGATGAGCATTTGACGGCACTGGGCCTGTATTTGCTGGAGTTTAGAAGGATAAGGGGGACCTCATTTAAACAATAGACAACAGACAATAGACAATAGGTGCAGGAGTAGGCCAATTTCTGCTGAAAGAAACAAAACTTACTTACTGAATGGTGAAAGGTCTGGATAGAGTGAATGTGAAGAGGATGTTCCCACTAGTGGGGAAGTCTAGGACCAGAGGCTGTATCCTTAAAATTAAAGGACATTCCCTTAGGAAGGAGATGAGGAGCGATTTCTTTAGTCAGAGGGTGGTGAATCTGTGGAAGTCGTTGTCACAGATGGCTGTGGAGGCCAAGTCAATGGATATTTTTAAGACAGAGATTTTTATGATCAGATTCTTGATTAATACGGGTGTCAGGGATTATGGGGAGAAGGCAGGAGAATGGTGTTAAGAGGGAAAGACGGATCAGCCATGATTGAATGGCGGAGTAGACTTGATGGGCTGAATGGCCTAATTCTGCTGCTATCACAATGCAAAAATTGCATATTTAAAGAGTTTATCAAGTATAATTGCTGGAATATTCATTGCAATCTTCGAAGGAGTTTTATGATTGGAATTTACAGCACTGCACATCCATTGGGATGCAGACTTTGTCAAAGTAAACCCTATGCTAATTATTATTAATGGTTCCATCAATAACGTGAGAATGGAGGTTTTGCATTGAGAGGAAAATCTGGAATTGACTTGAGCTGTGAGACCTTGAAGTAATTTTAACCTTCTTCCAAAGCAGATGGTAAAGTAACTATTGAAGCTAAATTCAGGTGCATTTTCTATTTGATATTCGGTTGCAACAAAAAAAAACAATTTCAGAGGGCCAAATTTGTAATTTGATTCATTGAACAAAAAATAATTTTACCAGATGTTGCTGGAATAGTTAACACAGGACAAAACCAACATTGTATGAGTGCTTTTTGAACTGAGGTATGAAATGGGTAAATCAGGATAAAACGATGCAATTAAAATTGCTTTAAATACTCAGGTGACCTGTTATTTAATGCTGCATTTTTTTCAATAAATATTTCTTCCAATTTCCCAACATTTTCCCAAAATAGGCATGTTGGAGAAAATAGATCAAAGTATTGACAACATTTTCTTGCAGCTATCAATGTGGAATGAGAAGGTAACTTCCCACTGCCCTCCCTCACTTGCCTCTTCATCCCCCTTCTGCTCCCAACCACCTCACTACCCGGAGTGTAGTGAGTCCATCACTGTGAGCCGGGGAAAGGGAGTCATCGCTATTTGATGCTATCCTTTGTTAGCAAAACCACTCTGGCGCAGAGAGCAGGAGATTTCATCTATTTAATCGATTCTAATCTGCATCATTTCTAAAGTGGAAACAAGAATAAATTAAGCAAGTTTGCAGATGACACAAAGCTGGGTGGCAGTGTAAACTGTGAAGAGGGTGTTAGAAGGTTGCAGGGTGACCTGGACAGGTTGAGTGAGTGGGCAGATGCATGGCAGATGCAGTATAATGTAGATAAATGTGAGGTTATCCACTTTGGCGACAAAAACAAGGAGGCAGAGTATTATCTCAATGGTGTCAGGTTAGGTAAGTGGGAAGTGCAGCGAGACCTGGGTGTCCTTGTACACCAGTCACTGAAAGTTGGCGTGCATGTACAGCAGGCAGTGAAGAAAGCTAATGGCCTGTTAGCCTTCATAAAGAGAGGATTTCAGTATGGGAGTAAAGAGGTTCTTCTGTAGTTGTATGGGGCCCTGGTAAAACCACATCCGGAGATATTGTGTACAGTTTTGGTCTCCTAATTTGAGGAAGGACATCCTTGTAATTGAGGCAGTGTAGCGTAGGTTCACGAGATTGATCCCTGGGATGGCGGGACTGTCATATGAGGAAAGATTGAAAAGACTAGGCTTATATTCACTGGAGTTTAGAAGGATGAGAGGGGATCTTATAGAGACATATAAAATTATAAAAGGATTGGACAAGCTAGATGCAGGAAAAATGTTCCCAATGTTGGGGGAGTCCAGAACCAGGGGCCACAGTCTTAGAATAAAGGGGAGGCCATTTAAAACTGAGGTAAGAAGGAACTTTTTCAACCAGAGAGTTGTGAATTTGTGGAATTCTCTGCCACAGAGGGCAGTGGAGGCCAAGACACTGGATGAATTTAAGAGAGAGATAGATGGAGCTCTAGGGGCTAGTGGAATCAAGGGATATGGGGAGAGGTTGGGCACAGGTTACTGATTGTGGATGATCAGCCATGATCACAATGAATGGCGATGCTGGCTCAAAGGGTCGAATGGCCTTGTCCTGCACCTATTTTCTATGTTTCTGTTTCTAAACAGCAGACACAGCTGCTACATCAAACTTTAGGTGCCACACTATTGCTCAGTTTGTGGATTTTCAACGCTTTCAGTATTCCATGATTTTTCTCTTGCCTTTTCCCTTTCTAACCTGACTCAGAATATTTTTCCATTCTTTGCACTATGTTTAACTGTCTTAACAACCAGAGAGCAGTGCTGAACTTCTATCTACCTCTTTGATGGCCCTTGGACTGTCCTTGATCGGACTTTGCTGGCTTTACCTTGCACTAAACGTTATTCCCTTATCATGTAAGAAAATAACTGCAGATGCTGGTACAAATCGAAGGTATTTATTCACAAAATGCTGGAGTAACTCAGCAGGTCAGGCAGCATCTCAGGAGAGAAGGAATGGGTCTGAAGAGGGGTCTCGACCCGAAACATCACCCATTCCTTCTCTCCTGAGATGCTGCGTGACCTGCTGAGTTACTCCAGCATTTTGTGAATATTCCCTTATCATGTATCTGTACACTGTAGATGGATCGATTGTAATCGTGTATTGTCTTTCTGCTGACTGGTTAGAACGCAACAAAAGCTTTTCACTGTACCTCGGTACACGTGACCGACCATAAACTAAACTATACTGACACTTCAACTCTGCCTCACGGCGCCCCATCTCCAAACACACACAAAGCTCTGACCATTTACATTTCATTGGCTTCCCAGTATCTAGCTCAGTGCCAATCGTGTGATCTCAAATGGAAGTGCTGAATATTGGGAATGCCTCAACACTGAGCCAAAAGAAAACACGTTTTATTCAATGTCAAAAATATAAAAGATAAAGCCAAAGGAATTCACAAAGTCATTAAATATCATCAGAAAGAAAGGTGGTGAAAGAATTTAAAGAACAAAAACAGGATAACTAAAACAGCAAAGGAATAATTGAAGTTTAGGTTTGTGTGGAGGGACTCTGATATATTTTAAATTTTGCATGTCTAAAGTGTCATAAACAAAATTTGAAGCATATGGTAACATTTCCAATGTATCATGAAATCTGTGCAAAGTGATGAATGTTCCCACTCGTGAGGTTATACAAGTCATCTTCCACTTCATTTTTCACCAGTTTCCTCATTAACCTCATGCAATGAGATTTTTTCATATCTAGTTGTAATATCAAAAACAGAACTGAAGATTGCAAATTTCAAAGTATTTAATACACTAATAGGAAACTGAGGAGCAAACCTTTCCACTCAGGGCAATGGGAACATGGAATGAGCTGCTCTGACAGGTAGTTGATTGAGGCAGGTACTATAACAGAATTTAAAAGGCACTTACACAGGTACATGGATAGGAAAGGTTTAGACTCCTGGCAAGCAATGGCCCGGGACACTCCCGGTGAGCAGCGGGCCTCATAGGGTTGCCAACTGCCCCTTATTAGCCGGGTCATCCCAGTATACTGAGCTAAATTGGTTTGTCCCGTACGGGACCACCCTTGTCCCATATTAGGCCTGGGGGGCACCATAACTGGGGGGTACTGTAACTGTAGGCCCGGACACGAGGCCCAGACAGTGTAGGTCTGGTCAGTGTAGGCCCGGACAGTGTAGGTCCGGACAGTGTAGGTCTGGACAGTGTAGGCCCGGACAGTGTAGGCCTGGACAGTGTAGGCCTGGACAGTGTAGATCTGGACAGTGTAGGTCCGGACAGTGTAGGTCTGGACAGTGTAGGAACGGACAATGTAGGTGTAGGTCTGGACAGTGTAGGTCTGGACACTGTAGGCCCGGACAGTGTAGGCCCGGACAGTGTAGGTCTGGTCAGTGTAGGCCCAGACAGTGTAGGTCTGGACACTGTAGGCCCGGACAGTGTAGGCCCGGACAGTGTAGGTCTGGACAGTGTAGATCTGGACAGTGTAGGTCCGGACAGTGTAGGTCTGGACAGTGTAGGCCCGGACAGTGTAGGTCTGGACAGTCTAGGTCTGGACAGTGTAGATCTGGACAGTGTAGGCCCGGACAGTGTAGGCCCAGGCAGTGTAGGTCTGGGCAGTGTAGGTCTGGGCAGTGTAGGCCCGGACAGTGTAGGTTTGGACAGTGTAGGTCTGGGCACTGTAGGCCTGGACAGTGCAGGTCCGGACAGTGTAGGTCTGGACAGTGTAGATCTGGACAGTGTAGGTCCGGACAGTGTAGGCCCGGACAGTGTAGGTCTGGACAGTGTAGATCTGGACAGTGTAGGTCCAGACAGTGTAGGTCTGGACAGTGTAGGCCCGGACAGTGTAGGTCCGGACAGTGTAGGCCCGGACAGTGTAGGTCTGGACAGTGTAGATCTGGACAGTGTAGGTCCAGACAGTGTAGGTCTGGACAGTGTAGGCCCGGACAGTGTAGGTCTGGACAGTCTAGGTCTGGACAGTGTAGGTCCGGACAGTGTAGGTCTGGACAGTGTAGGCCCGGACAGTGTAGGTCTGGACAGTCTAGGTCTGGACAGTGTAGGTCCGGACAGTGTAGGTCTGGACAGTCTAGGTTCGGACAGTGTAGACCCGGGCAGTGTAGGTCTGGACAGTGTAGGTCTGGGCAGTGTAGGCTCGGACAGTGTAGGTCTGGACAGTGTAGCTCTGGGCAGTGTAGGCCCGGACAGTGTAGATCTGGACAGTGTAGGTCCGGACAGTGTAGATCTGGACAGTGTAGGTCTGGACAGTGTAGATCTGGTCAGTGTAGGTCCGGACAGTGTAGGCCCGGACAGTGTAGGTCTGGACAGTGTAGATCTGGACAGTGTAGGTCCGGACAGTGTAGGTCTGGACAGTGTAGGCCCGGACGGTGTAGGTCTGGACAGTCTAGGTCTGGATAGTGTAGGTCCGGACAGTGTAGGTCTGGACAGTCTAGGTTCGGACAGTGTAGACCCGGGCAGTGTAGGTCTGGACAGTGTAGGTCTGGGCAGTGTAGGCCCGGACAGTGTAGATCTGGACAGTGTAGGTCCGGACAGTGTAGATCTGGACAGTGTAGGTCTGGACAGTGTAGATCTGGTCAGTGTAGGTCCGGACAGTGTAGGTCTGGACAGTGTGGGCCCGGACAGTGTAGGCCCGGACAGTGTGGGCCCAGACAGTGTAGTCCCAGACAGTGTAGGTCCGGGCAGTGTAGGTCTGGACAGTGTAGGTCTGGACAGTGTAGGTCCGGACAGTGTAGGCCCGGACAGTGTGGGCCTGGACAGTGTAGGCCCGTACAGTGTAGGTCCGGGCAGTGTAGGTCTGGACAGTGTAGGTCTGGATAGTGTAGGTCCAGACAGTGTAGGCCATTAAGTTCCCCAATATAGTCTGTGAATTGCTCAGTGCCAAATGGGGCAGAATTCGTGAGGCGTATCTAAAAAGGTTTTTTGACACAGTATGTAAATAGTCCAACCTGAGAAAGGAACATACTGGACCTTGCGTTGGGAAATGAGCCTGGCCAGGTGACTGGTCTCACAGTGGAAGAGCATATCAGGGATAAGGATCACAACTCCAAAATCATGAATGTAATAACAAAGAACTGCAGATACGGGTTTACCAATGGAAGACACAAAATGCTGGAGTAACTCAGTGGGTCAAGCAGCTTCTCTGGAGAACATGGACAGGTGACATTTCAGATTGGGATCTTTCTTCAGACCTGAAAGGGAGAAGGCAGAACTTTGAGGGAAAGTATTTAATTGAAGTAAGGCAAACGACAACATTAAAAAGGATGGAGAAATGACGGATGGAGTTTAATCCGAACAAGTGTGAGGTGTTGCACTTTAGGAGGTTAAACGTGAGGGGAAAATATACAATGAATGGCATGACCCTTGAAAGCATTGATATACAGAGAGATCTTGGGGTCCAAGTCCACAGCTTTATCGGACTGTGGTTATGCAGGATGTGGAGTATTGCGTGCAATTCTGGTCACCCCCCATTACTAGAAGGATGTGGAGACTTTGGGAAGGGTGCATAGGAGAGTTACAGGTTGTTAACTACAGGGACAGACTTGAGTTGTTCTCCCTGGAATGGTGAAGTTTTTGGTGAGACCTGATAGAAGTGTGTAAAATTATGAGTGGCGTTGATAAGGTACACAGTTAGAACCTTTTCCCCAAGATGGAAAAATCAAATATAAGATGGTGTAGCTTTAAGGTGAAAG
The DNA here is from genome assembly GCF_053455715.1 of Rhinoraja longicauda. Classification (NCBI taxonomy): domain Eukaryota; kingdom Metazoa; phylum Chordata; class Chondrichthyes; order Rajiformes; family Arhynchobatidae; genus Rhinoraja; species Rhinoraja longicauda. The sequence continues at coordinate 4,745,740 of NC_135967.1, read as the reverse complement.
TGGCAACGTTTAAAGGAGGTGCACAAGGCAGGTTTTTTACAAAGAAGGTCGTGAGTGCCAAGAAGATAATGCTGGGGGTGGTGGGTGAGACAGATTCGATAGTGGCATGTAACGGACTTTTGGAGGCATTTGGTTACGCAAGGAATGAAGGGATATGGACTATGTGCAGATAGATAAAAGTTGGTCTTGGCATCATGTTGGGCATAGATATTGTGGGCCGAAGGGCCTGTTCCTGTGCTGTACTGCTCTATGGTCTATAACTCTATTGTACTGGGTTCCTTCTTCCTGCACCAATTAAGTTTAGTGGAGTAGATTGCAGGATAGAGATGGATACTAAAGTCCTGGACATTCATTTGTGTAGGGTGCTAATGTTGACCAAAGAGGGGATAGCAGAAAGAGAAAGATGTAGAGGAGAAAGATAGACACAAAAAGCCAGAGTAACTCAGCAGGACAGGCAGCATCTCTGGAGAGAAGGAATGGGTGACTTTTCGGGTCGAGACCCTTCCTCAGACTGACCCTTCCTCAGCCACCCTACACAGCTGAGTTACTCCAGCTTTTTGTGTCTATCTTCAGTTTAAAACAGCATCTGCATTTCCTTCCTACACGATGAAGAGAAGGATATTGCCAGCACTGATGGAGAGGAGGAAAAAAGAGAAATTAATAAATGGTTTAATTGAAGGTGAACATCTACATCAAAAGAGGGGTAAGAATCGTAATTGGGTAAATAAGACAGTATTCTCTTCCATTAAATATTGGAGGCATTCAAGATTGGCAGTTTGAATTTCAGGTGTGACTGAATGATTGAGGATGGCAAGAACGAAGGTTGCAGCAGAAGATGATGGGATTAAGGATTAAATATCCCAGTAAAGGTGTCGGGAGTTGGAGGAGATATAATTTCTGAGATTGAGTCTGGAAGGAATAGAATTACTTTCATAATTCTCTGAATGCATTCAAGAGAGAGCTAGATAGAGCTGTTAAGGATAGCGGAGTCAGGGGGTATGGGGAGAAGGCAGGAACGGGGTACTGATTGAGAATGATCAGCCATGATCACATTGAATGGTGGTGCTGGCTCGAAGGGCCGAATGGCCTACTCCTGCACCTATTGTCTATTGTCTATTGTCATAATGTTTGGATAAATGCTAGAGGGGACAGAGTGCCTCCATGGAAGGGCGAAGCTGGGTCCAGTTAGTCTGCAGTAACCCACTCGAACATTGATCCAAATAAGATGCAATTTGAACCATGAAAGATTTTTAAATCAACGCAAAATGTATTTCCAATGCAAAACTTTAGAATTTTCCAAAGTAGCAGATTAAGGGGTAGGCCATTTATAGAACGGAGATGAGGACAAACTTTTTCACTCAGAGAGTTGTAAGTCTTTGGAATTCTCTGCCTCAGAAGGCAGTGGAGGCCAATTCACTGGATGCTTTCAAGAGAGAGCTAGATAGAGCTCTTAATGGTAACGGAGTCAGGGGTATGGGCAGAGGGCAGGAACGGGGTACTGATTGTGAATGATCAGTCATGATCACATTGAATGGCGGTGGTGGCTCGAAGGGCCAAATGGCCTCCTCCTGCACCTATTGTCTATTGTCTATTGTCTATTCCAGGAAATATATTATCACTTGGCAGAGGAGAAATGTCACAGCATTTGGAAGATACATTAACAACTGTAATTTGCTCACATGAGCTCTGACTTCAACATTACCAGCATCAATCAGCTTCAGTTCTCCGCTACTTGCTATGAGGTACATTGTAAAAAAAGCTCATTAAAACTTTGCTTTGTTTTCAGTAAAATATCCTATTGGGAGAATCACTTTTTTTTTTTAGAGTGATGCAAAAAATGTCAAGAAACTAAAAGTTTTCAATAAAGTGCAAGAAATATTTTCTCCTCTTACCTGAAAAAAAAAATCAGCCAATTCAAAAATACTGGATAAAATCTGAAAGACAACATTTCTGGGATTGCAAGTTCCCAGTCTCCTCTGAAAGCTAAATCTTGAAATGCTCATATTCTGAGTGAGATTTTCACACACTTATCTTTTGTTTCAAGTTTCAAGTTGATTCGAAAATTATTTGCAACTGTTAGTCTTCTGCAGTTGGCTTGGTTACTGTTGGCTGGTTAATATTAATAGCTTACGAGATGCAATTCTTTACTGATAAAATTTAGGAATACAGCCTACTGCTACACCATAAGGAAGAAAAATTCTCCAAGGTGAACACTATATTACTAGTAATCTTCAAACCACTCTTTTCATTGTATAAACTAATTTGTAAAAGGCCCGTAAAATTAATATTGTTAATCACTTATCATTCATACTGATAAATTAAAATGAAAGATCATGGTTCATTACAGCCATATGATCTCCAGAGGAGTATAAACATCCCTGTAGGAAGCAGAATTTGCAATGCATGACCAAATTTGCTTGGCACATGTGCTGATGATATATTTCATATGGCAAAATTCAACAAGCTTAGAAATATTGGGATTAGCGCAGGATAATATTGTGCCGGGAGAAACTACATATGTGGAAATCAAGTTGGATATTGTCTGCAGTACCTCAGAGCTTGCCGTAGATGCCAATATGAAGCTCAAATTACCAAGACAGATCATACACACAAAAGGTGGAGTCACTTAGTGGGTCAGGCACCATCTCTGGAGAAAAGAAATAGGTGACGTTTTGAGTCGAGACCCTTCTTTAGACTGAGAGCCAGGGGAGAGGGAAGTGAGAGATATAGACGGTGATATAGAGAGATATAGAACAAATGAATGAAAGATATGCAAAAAAAAGTAACGATGATAAAGGAAACGGGCCATTGTTAGCTGTGGGCTGGGTGAAAACGGGTTACAGACACAGCGAATGCAGCGCCGGAGACTCAGGTTCGATCCTGACTACGGGTGCTGTACTGTAAGGAGTTTGTACGTTCTCCCCGTGACCTGCGTGGGTTTTCTCCGAGATCTTCGGTTTCCTCCCACACTCCAAAGACGTACAGGTATGTAGGTTAATTGGCTGGGTAAATGTAAAAATTGTCCCTAGTGTGTGTAGGATAGTGTTAATAGTGTTAGTGTGCGGGGATCGCTGGGCGGCGCAGACTTGGTGGGCCGAAAAGGCCTGTTTCCGCGCTGTATATATATGATATGATATGATATGATATGATAAGACAACTTTGAAGCGAGTATGACTGGGACAGGGGAGGGTCGGAGAGAGGGGGAAAGCAAGGGTTACTTGAAATTAGAGAAATCGATACACATACCGCTGGGTTGTAAGCTGCCCAAGCAAAATATGAGGTGCTGTTCCCCCAATTTGTGCTTGGCCTCACTCTGACCAAGTGACCACTCGACCACTCTGACCACTCTGACCAAGGCAGATGATAGGCAGATGATTGGAAATATAAAGTAAGGGTTGTGTGACATGGTTATAAACATTAAAACTACGCATTAAAAATAATGGAACAAATAATAAAAGACAGAAGGACACTAAACAGGATTGACCAGGATAACCAACATTATCCACAGGAAAGATTTAATCATGACTGGAATCCTTATCAGAAATTTGAATCAAAATTTATGAATGGCTGTTGTTATTTTCAGTGTGGTGTCTCTCTCTTTTCACATAAATCCTGGGTTCAAACTCAACCCGTCTGATTGAACAAAGATATTGGTGTTTGCTGCATGCAGGTGTTCTCTGTGAAATGCAGTGGGGAAAGAGCCATCTGGTTGCTAGTCACCTTGGCGCATAAATTTCCCAGGCGATATTAATTGAACTTGAAGACTCTTAATGGGAATGCTTAATGGGAATGCTTTCCTGAGATTGAGATCAAACAGTGTTCAAGGAAACCCAATTTAGTTTCTGCCGTAAGCTTGGTTGAAGATTCAATATTGCTTACTGGGAGCGGAATATGTTCTATTCTCCAGCACTATCTCATATAAAAATCAATAAAAACTTGAGAAATTGGTAGATCCAGTCACATTGGTTAATTTCAGGAGGAATTTAGGTAAGAGATTGACTGAATTAAATTGAGACACTCTGCAGCATAGGTCGATAAAGAGCAGGCACTCTGCTCTCTCAGATTAATCTTGCTGCAAAGTACATGGAAAGAAAAAAGACCATTAGCCAGATCTTGCTGAATTTTATTAGTTACTAGACCAAGTGGACCCGTTGGGCCCAAACCTCTCCTGCATTGGTGCAGCACCCTGTCCTCCCATCCTCCCCTCTCTCCTCAACCCCCCCCCCCCTCCCTTATCCCCCACTCCCCCCTTCCCCGTCCCTCCCTCCTCCCCTCCCCTCCCCTCCTTTTAAACTTAAAAATGTGAATAACTTTAAAAATATAACACCGATTTCAATAAAACTACTTGCATTATCACTAAAGTGACAATGGTGAGTAAGGTGGGCCTAAAATTGTCGCGCTATCGTGTACCGTTTTGGCTGAAGTTCAGTCACAAACAAGATAACAAACGAGAGTTTTAGTATATAGATTTCAGTATTTACTCTTGAATGCACGAGTCCCAAATTTATTGACAAGCTATCAACTCCCCAATAAATGGTAGACAGGAGCTTGCTGGAATTCTCCAGCATTTACTGTGTGGAGTCTGTTCTTGGAACTTGTGATGTTGGACCTGCTGCATTTAGTTCAACGTGAACTGTAGAGCTATAAAGGAAAATCAAGGGGAAGCACAGGGGCACAGCTTTATAGTTGCTGCCTTACAGTGCTGGAGACTCGGGTTCGATCCTGATGCTTGTACCTGGAGTATGACTACCTCACCACAGCTCCTGGTTATAATGACCTCAGCATCACATATGCCCCTGTGTCCAATTGTACCTGGTCTTCTCCATACTGCAACACAAGTATACAACTGCCCTGACCAATACCACAGAGAAAGTGAAAGATCTTACGGTATCTAATCATGGCACAGTCTTCTCATCGAAGTTTCTCTGAGACAAAGTGTCAGCACTTACATCTCAAACACAGCCCTGCAACCTCAACAACAGCCTCTCTTAAAGAGGCTGTTCAAAATTGGCCACTCTGATGCAGGCCTCTTCCATCTTATGTGCTGCTGGGAGGAAAAAATGCTACTTTGAGAATTACGCACTTTGTGCATTCTTTGTTGGTATAATTTTATCATGTACTCGATGCCACTTTTTAAACTGCTCTCCCAGCTTATGCTAATCACTTTAACCCTATAATCTTTTAACACTTTCGACACCGAAGTAGTGCATCAATAATCTGTCTCTTCTCACTAATGAAGAATGTCCACCTACGTGGCACTTTTGAAAGTGAATGTTCACAATGATGTCGTCTAGCATGAAGTGCTACAGAAATATAGTAGACACTGACATCATGTAATTAATCAAATGGACTTAAGAATTCGTAGTCAAAGCAAACCCCATACCTGCAGAAAATCAGAGGAAATAACTAGACTCAGTTCTAACTGTTTTCTATTGCCCTTCCACTGATGCAGAGTGCCTATTTAGAGCTCGGTTGTTACTGGACTTGCTCTTTGCTATTTGCGGTGTGAAAGGTCGGCTCTGGCGTAGAATACATGATAAAATTGTACAACAAAGGATGCCTTTTATAAATGTGACCAGATTGAGAATGTTCTATTTTATAAATAGTCTCCGGTAAATCAGAGATAAACTGGACTGGTATCCATTTCAGTACAATCCTGGCTGTTTAATCTCTCTCCAGCTATTCACAGAACTGTCAGCCGACAACAAGAACACATTTATTTTCTTGCTCATTTTTTTCTGATAATTTAAAAAACCAATTGGCTGCAATGAAATTGATGTGCAGATCTAAACACAATAAAATGCAGAACTATTGGATGGCAAATTTCTTCCAGTTGCCAGGGTCCCAGGGTTGTGCAACTCTGGGTATCTCATTGTCCTTGGTTTTGTTCCTGGTGGCTATTTTTCAACTATAGGTTTTCATTAGTGAATGGAATCAGTCTATTCAAACATATGACATCCAAGTATCCACTTTTTATAGCTGAGGACTGCTATCACTTATCTATTGGGGATGAAAATTATTATACAGTCATAGAGCGACACTTCGCCCCATGCCAACCAGGTTTATAGTCCTATTTGCTTGCATTTGGCCCATATTTCTCCAAATCTTTGTATTTGTCTAAATGTATTTTAAACATCGCCATTGTACCTGCCTCTACAACTTCCTCTGGCAGCTCGTTCCACATTTGCACCAACCTCTGTGTGAAGGACTTTCTCCTCTCACTGTAAACCTGTGGCCACTAGTTCTGGATTCCTCAATCTTGAAAGATAGACTGTTAGCATTCACCTTATCGACACCTCTCATGATTTTGTTTACCTTTCCAAGATCACCCCTCAGCTCCTACTCTTCAGGGAAACAAATCCCAGCCTATCCAGCCTCTCCTTATGTCCTCGAGTCCTGGTAATATCCCGGTGAATCTTCTCTGCATCTTTTCCATCTTAATGAGATCCTTCCTATAGAAGGGCAACCAGAACTGCAGATAATACCCCAGACGTGGTCTCATCAATATCTTGCACAACTGCTGCACTCCTGGCTCCTGTACCCTTACCGATTGAAGTCAAGCATGCTAAATGTGATCTTCACCACCCTATCTACTTGTGAAAACACTTTCAGGAAACTTTGTGCAGATATTTCGACAGCCCACTTGCGCTGCTGCTGTCTATTGAAGAAGCTAAGTAGCATCAGTATCAGAGCCATTGGCTGCAATTGTCAGAGCAAATAATGGGTCATCTTCATCATTGCAAGTGAGCTGCCTACTGGCCAAGTTGGGGATCTTGACTTTCCAAAGGAGAAATTCCACAGTGGAAATGATTGGTCCATATGAATACCATTCTTTCTTTGCAAGACTGAAATGCAGAGGAAGTAGTGGTGAAAGTTTGGAATAAGCCTACTGCTTGCTTTAAAACACTGTGTCTTGTCACTGGCTATTGAGTTTGTAAGGGCCACTAATATTGGTCAGCACCCCATCATTCAGTGGGGCGGAATCTTGTCACATATTGTCCTCTACAGTCCGTTGCTGCTGTTGCCAATTAACTGATTTTTTTGCAAGAAATAGGGAATTGATATTGTGACTTCTACATGAGATGTTCAGGTTATGCACCCATCGGTTCTGAGTCTTGACTGAGGGAATTCTTTAGCAGATGACTGGTGGGAACAGAGACCATGGTGCATGGAGCAGTATGTGATGCTGGCGGTTCAGTTGGTGGGAGATTACATCTAAAGAGGCATTCACTGACTTTCACCAATCATGTAAGATGGTCGCACTACATCCATGTCCCAGAGGTTGTATTCATGACAATGACCTTAATGACTGTCATCGCCTACAAATGCTTTTGCATATGACTGAAGGGCTTTCCAAGCTCCGTTTTGGTAGAGAATCCATCTCTTCCTTGTCCAAAAGAGGTCTCAGAAAATCTGGCTGCCTACTCTCATCCCTGTCATGGCTGTCAGCAAGTTCAGTTTAGTATAGAGATACAGTGCAAAAACAGGCCCTTCTGCCCACCGAGTCCGCACCGACCAGCGATCCCCGCACATTAACACTACCCTACACACACCAGGGACAATTTTACATTTCTACCAAGCCAATTAACCTAAAAGAACCTGTACTTCTTTGGAGTGTGGGATGAAACCGAAGATCACGGAGAAAACACACGCAGGACATGTGGAGAACATACAAACTGTTGTATAGACAGCATCCATAGTCGGGATCGAACCCGGGTCTTTGGTGCTGTAAGGCAGCAGCTCAACAGCTGCAGCACCGTGCCGCACTTAAGCAAGTCTTTAGTTCCAGTCACAGGCACCTTGCCTTTAATAATGGCTTCAATCAGCACAATGCAGTTTGGACTGGGTCTAGCCACTCACAGAATCTGTCTCTGCCGTGAAACATTGTGGCAATGTACAACTATTTGATCGAGCTAAAAACTGGTATTATGATAGACCACAATTGGCATCAATTTTGAGTGTATCACGCACTTTTTTTTAAATCAAAAAATGTATTCAATTATTTTAAAACAATATTTACAATGCAGTAAAACCACCACCAGAATACCATGCAAACAAATATACCAAATGAAACTATTATACAACTATATTATAATCCCCATCCAGGATGCATCCAATCCCCTGCCGTGCCCAACGGTCCCAAAAATCCCCCAGAGTACCCATGGACAGCGCATAGTCCCTCTCCAACATAACCCGGGCGCGGACATAACCCCGGAAAAGGGGTAGGCAGCCGGCTCGGGCAGAGCCCTCTTCCGCCTGGCACCATGAGTCGCGGATGGCCAGCTTGGCCAGGCCCAGGAGCAACCCAACAAGGACATCTTCGGCCATACCCTCTCCCGAGTGTATTACACACCGGCGCAGATGAACACACATGACAGTCTAACGCCGTTTGCAGTGCCAACCACCATGTAGTTGAATATCAGAACGTCTCACAGCAGACCAAAAGTTCAAAGAAAATGTATTAGGGATTATTGCAGGTCTGGTAGGATGATCTGAAACGATTGCTTTAGAAGCAGAAATTTAATAATAAAAGTCAGGAAAAAAAGCCTATTTGGGAAAAAGGAAAATAAAACCTGCAAATACTGTAGATTGTGCATGCTAGTTCACCTTCAAGCGGAGGTAACAATAAGTGCTATCGTCTTCAAATACATCCTGTCCCGCTGAGTTACTCCAGCATTTTTGCGTCTACCTGCAAATACTTACGTTAATTGTTCATTGATTAACAATTGATTAATTTCGCTTATTTTCAATAGTGTATCAATTAACTATAGAGTTAATTGATTCACCCCTAAAAATAAGTGAAATGTAGGCAGTTTTCATTGCACCAAATTGCGAGGTTAAGACAGTCAGTTCAGCAAGTCTCCTACTTTATGACACAAGGCTAACTAACCCCAGTGTATTCCTCTTGTGAGGCACCATCCTGTTTGCTCTCCCTGAAGACTAAGTATTCAGTCCATTTTTTAATGCAAGTCACTTTTGGCTTGTGGGCAACCTGTTAAATGAATTGTCACTCCCAGATGAACCTGGCTCTGTCAATAATAAAAGCCTCAATGTAGTCAATGCACAGCTTTGAAGAAGAGATCGAGGGATTGGTGTGCGTTTAGCAGCAGCTGTATGCAAAGATTTTAAGCTGCATTTACATCATATACGTATGGCCATGCCCAAGTCAAGGTCAAGCAAAACTAAAATAAACACACACAGTGACTCATTGGACATTCACCCAGAGAAATTTCTCCAGTGTTAGATAGATAAAAAATAGGTGCAGGAGGAGGCCATTTGGCCCTTCGAGCCTGCATTACCATTCATTGTGATCATGGCTGATCATCCACAATCAGTAACCTGTGCCTGCCTTCTCCCCATATCCCTTGATTCTACTAGCCCCCAGAGCTCTATCTAACTCTCTTTTAAATTCATCCAGTGAATTGGCCTCCACTAGCTTATGTGGCAGAGAATTACACAAATTCACAACTCTCCGGGTGAAAAAGTTTTTTCTCACCTCAGTTTTAAATGGCCTCCCCTTTATTTTCAGACTGTGGCCCCTGGTTCTGGATTCCCCCAACGTTGGGAACATTTTTCCTGCATTTAGCTTGTCCAGTCCTTTCATAATTTTATACGTCTCTATAAGATCCCTTGTCATCCTTCTAAACTCCAGTGAATACTAGCCCAGTCTTTCGAATCTTTCCTCATATGACAGTCCCGCCATCCCGGGGATTAACCTCATGAACCTATGCTGCACTGCACTCCCACCTGGCTGTGACAAGCTTGGTGAAACATTAGAAGACATTAATTAAATAAGGTAAATGGTTGTGGTAGTTGATTAGAGACCCTGGCAAAATTATTCACCCCACAACCCACCAATCAGCCTTTTTAGAACATATGGATCAGAGAATTGCCTTGAGTGTTTATAGTCCAAGTTTTAAAAAAAGACAACATTTATCTTATCTGGTGATTCAGTGAATTCCTTCCAAATATCCAAACAGTCCTTCTAAATGAAACAGCAACTTACCTGGACTTCTTTCAAGTTAGTGTATTATGTTAATTGCTCTTAGTGGCCCCAGATCAGAAGCGTCCACATCGCGGGGCTGGAAACTGGAAGTGTCCTGCACTAATTCTGCTACCACCACCATCTGTTGAACAAGTGATGGCTCCCACTGATTGTCGCCGGAAGCTTGCACCCTCTTCAGGACGGACGATGACATTGATGTAACATTTGAAACATGGATGATGGACACGAAAGAAGACTGCTCAAAGTATGGTCTACTCTGCACTGGAGAAATCAAACAGGGTTATGATAGCAACTTTGCCAAGCTCCTCTGAAATCGAGATTTCTCCAGTGATTTCCCTTCACTGCAGCATAGGCCAATTATGAGGTTCAGTCCTTGGATGTTCAGAACATCTTCAGTGCTTGCCTTACATGGGCAATCTTCCTTAAGAGCTCAGACAGGAGGGGTAGCAGGCAACTTAGTCATAGAAGAGGAGCACGGCATTGCTGAGCTAATTCTCTTTCTGCACTTGGCTTTTTCAGTGGAAGAATTATTAATGTTTCTCTTCTTTAGTTCTACTAGGCTATCCTCTGTCAGACTTGTGCTAAAGTCTCACCTTCATCAGCATTTTCTCAATTACACTGTAGTTCCCCTGTCTACTTGCGTAGGAAAGAACTGCAGATGCTGGTTTAAATCGAAGGTAGACACGGGATACTGGAGTAACTCAGCGGGTCAGGCAGCATCTCGGGAGAGAAGGAATGGGTGACGTTTCGGGTCGAGACCCTTCTACAGTCTGAAGAAGGGCCTGTCCCACTGAGTTACTCCAGCATCCTGTGTCTACTTGTTATCTTCAAGCACATTTCTTTACATTAAATGTATAAACCAATTCTCTACCTTATCTCCAAACAATTTCAATTTCTCATTAGTTCCCGCCACCAATACATGTATTAAAAATCATTTTTGTTTAATCTGCGTTTTTACCTCCTTCCAGACATTATATAGTACTGTTAACTACAATGAGCTGTGTGGGATTTCACTCTGCACAGCTCTCAGAATTCTTTTCTTTGGCAGCGGAGAGGGGCACAATGGGAACAGAGTGCGGTATTACTTGACATTGGAATATTTGATGTTCATATTATTAGCTCTCCAAGGAGAATAAAAGGTGCTGTTCCTCCAATTTGCATGTAACCTCACCCTGGCAATGGAGGAGGCCAAGGACAGAAAGATAGTTATGGGCAGCTTTCTCCCCTCTACTATTATCAGTCTTAAGAAGGTTCCTGACTTGAAGGTTCCTGCCTGTCCATTTCCTCCACAGATGTTTGTCTGACTTGCTGATTCCCCCAGCACTTTATTTTGCTCAAGAATATGCCTATCTATGTTAGGCAGATGGTGGGTGCTAAAGTGTGTTAGATATCTTGCTATGATATCCAAATCAAGGATGCTTTCCCTAAACCAATATCATCACCCACTTCTTATACTTCCCTGTGTGACCACATGAGATGCAATACCTGCCTTTTATCTCATCACTTTCCATAATTCAAAGTTCCAAACAGACATTCAAGTGAAACAACTTACTTGTACTTCTTTCAATTTAGTATAGTGTCTTCATTGCTCATGATGTGGTCCACACTATAATGGAGAAATCAAACACCACATATTCTGAAGAAGGGCCTCGACCCAAAACGTCACCCCTTCCTTCTCTGTAGAGATGCTGCCTGTCCCGCTGAGTTACTCCAGCTTTTTGTATCTACCTTCGATATAACTGCAAAGCATCTCTGAAAGTGGGATTCAAGGGCTCTGATCACCAGGCACTTTCATCCTCCATTCATTTACATTTTGATCTCTCTGGCCCTGATGCCTTACGCTATTCCAAAAAAAAACTTCATTTGCTGACTAGGAATAATCATTGGAACTGTGCAGGATGCCAAGGACAGAGAAATTCATATAGGAACACTTACTGAAATTGAGTATCATCCCATACTGAGTGTCGTGGCAACTTCGATCCCTCCCATCGAAGTCCTCTCCATTTGCCACCTCCACGGAGGAGTGGAGTGATCGTTCTTGATGCAAACAACGACAGAGAGATCTTCACTTTGTTGCAGTTTAATTAGTCGTTTATTGAAGTAGTGATACAAACAGATTAGTATTTCTCCCTTCATAAGTTTGGTAAGAATTGTATCCTGCCATAGCTTCTCCGCATCTGACGCATCACGTCTGTGCACACCCCGATATACTCATGATTCTGGCTCCTCCCAGTCCATATGCCCATATATGTATTCATCCCACGACAATCCCCAAGTGTCCAAAAATAATACAGCAAGATACAAAATAATAGAATATGCTAAGAACGCTAATAAACACAAATGGCTCCCACACTGAGGTTTTGCCACATTTGTAGAAATGGAAAATTTGTATTTAGAAGCATATTTCACAAGCTGAAGGCATCCTGTAGGGCTTCATATCTAAGGAAGTGCTTTAGAAGTACTTTGTTCACCATTGCTGTTTAGGTTACCCAAACAGTTCTGACCAAACATGATAACGACCAAACCATGGATTAGAGCTAAACAAAGGGTGTTGAAGGAACTCGGTGGGGTCGGGCAGCATCTGGGGAGGGAATGGACAAGCAACGTTTCAGATCGGGACCTTTCTTCAGACTCAAACCTGGGGGTGCACGGGTAGAGTTGCTGCCTGACAGCGTTTGCAGCGCCATAGTCCCGGGTTTGATACCGATTACAGGTGCTGTCTGACTGAGTTTGTATATTCTCCTCCGAGATCTTCGGTTTCCTCCCACACTTCAAAAACCATATAGGTTTGTAGGTTATTTGGCTTGGTATAAATGTAAATTGTCCCTAATGTGTGTAGGGTAATGTTCATGTGCAGAGATCGCTGGTCGGTGTGGACTCGGTGGGCCGAGGAGCCTGTTTCTGTGCTGTATTTTTAAACTAAACTGTAAATCCTCTCCCTGACGCTGCCTGATTAGCTGAATTCCTCCATCGTGATGTGTTTTGCTCAGGATTCCAACATCTTCAGTCTCCCTGGGTCTCCAAAAGATTGATCAATCAACTGGAGCCATTGCCTGCTATCCCGACTCCCTTGCTCCCAATTGGCCCAGATAAGCAGCACATATCTTGCTGTCCCTTTGCACTTTCGAGTCGAATGATGTTCTCAGCAGTGAATAGGCCTCAACAGAATAGCTTTCAGTTCATGCCCCTTGAACACACTGAAGAAAAGTACCCATCCCAGATGTCAACTCTCTGAGCTGCTGAGTTTACCGCAGTTTCTGTTCATATCCTAAAATAAGCCGATGGGTTTTCATAGAAAACAAAGCTAGAGCAAAGCTACATTTTGAATATTTCTGAAATTAAAATCTCTGGGATTTTAATCCACTAGTTCCTGAATCTGGGGCAAGCGAGCTATCAAATGAGACCCACAATACCGTGAGATGGGGAGGTATGCCGGGGAATGTCTCCGAAACTCTTTAGCTTCAATACAAATAAAGTCAAATTGGGATTTGACTCCCCAAAATGCACTTGAACTATTGTATTCAAGAATGTAAAAGTCACCATATCTGCAACAGAGAGGACATTCAATATAATTAAAGGAATAAGAATTCCCCTTTATTCAGGGGAGAAAACTCAGGGTTAGATTTCTGTTATTAACATAATGTGCGACATAAAGTCCTGAAATTTGATCTGCATGATATACTGAATGTAACTAAAGGCTTACAAACACACAGCCAATGGACACCCATTCACATAAACAGCTGACCTAGTTGCCCCTCACACCTCGTTTAGTAATTGTTCATTCTTGTCACTCTTATGTGCTTTAAATGCCATTCATTATAACACTGTGGAGATATGGTTACCATATCAAGTGATTTCTGGATATTTTCCAACTTATGGCCAAAATTTAACTTATGGACGTCTGTACAATGGAACCCGTTGTTACCTGGCACGGCCTAAAATATTAAACTCTTGAACTGTTATCGCTCAGAAGCATTGATATGCAGCACCATGGGTTACTTGGATGTGCCAAGCATTAACACTACAAAAGGTAAAGTTTAGTTCAGATAAACAGGGAAATTATTTCAATAAATTAATTGGAGTACTGTGTGTAGTTCTGGTCGCCCCATTACATGAGAGATGTGGAGACTTTGGAGAGAGGCCAGAGGAGGTTTACCACAATGCTGCCTGGATTAGCGGGTTTCAGCTACAGGGAGATGTTGGATATTCTTGGATTGTTTTCTTTGGCATGTCAGAGGTAGAGGAGAGATGATAGAAGTATATAAAATGATGAGAGGCATAGATAGGGTCGACAGTCAGAACCTTTATCCCAGGGTGGAAATGTCCAACACGAGAAGGCATAGTCACAATGTGAGAGGGGGAAAGTTTAATGGAATGTGCAGTGCAAGTGGGTTTTACACAGAGAGCAGAGGGGGCCTAGAATGCATTGCTAGGGGTGGTGGTGGGGGCAGATACGATAATGACGTTGAAGAACCTTTTGGAAAGGCACATGGAAGTACAAGAAATGGAGGGATATGGATCATTAATAGGCAGATGAGATCCGTTTAACTTGGCACAATGTTTGATACAAATATTGTGGGTCAAATTCCTGTGCTGTACGGATCTATGTTCTAAAATGTTAAGTTCTGAGTTATGCATTTAATGTATTGCAAAATATCTTTCAGCTTGAATTAGTCAAAGGGTACAGGGCATGGGATTGCTCTCCAGAAACGGTCGACCATGATTACTCTGTACAAAACTGTTTGAGTTGGAGTAACTAAACGTCGGTGAGTTATAACAATAGATGGGCATGTTTCCCATACTTTCTGCTTTAAGATGAAAGACATTTTGAATGGTAATCCTCCCCCAGCACCACAGGAAATTCTTCCCCCGCTGGATCCTGTTGGCAATGGGTCTCAGTTAACCCACTCAAAGATATAAAAGATAGAAACAAGTGTCAAGTACTGCCAGTGGCCAAGTGGTTATAAAAGTAGGTCAGGATCTAGAGAATCTGGAGGTTATATACCCACCATGACAAAAAATGGATAAATGAACTCAAGAAATTGTTGCATAATAAAAAGGATGCAGGATTACTAGAATAATTTAGTAGATTAACCCCAAAAGAGCTCCCTGCCTCCATCTGACTGACTCACAATGACCATGGCTGGTAGAGATGGATAATAAATAAATAAAAGCTCTTTAGTTTACTTTAGTTTAGTTTCATTGCATCGTGGAAACAGGTCCTTCGGCCCACCGAATCTGCACTGACCAGTGATCCCTGCACACTAACCCTATCCTACACACACTAAGGATAATTTACACTTATACCAAGCCAATTAGCCTACAAACTTGTACGTCTTTTGAGTGTGGGAGGAAACCGAAGATCTCGGGGAAAACCCACGTGGTCACAGGGAGAACGTACAAACTCCATAAAGACAGCACCCATCGTCGAGATCGAACCCGGGTTCTCTGGCGCTGCAAGTGCTGTAAGGCAGCAACTTTACCACTGCGCCACTTGCCTCCATCTCTTCTTTTAACATTTCACGTTACCAAATCCACCAGGCTTTACAACTATTATTCTTTACACAGCAAGTACCTCTCACTTTGCAATTTATATCTGCTAGTTTTGCATGAAGATTAATTCACTTTTGAGACGTAACCCTGGAAGCCTCTACTGACATTAGAAAATGGAAAGAGCAGGTTATCAGCTGGAATGCATAAATATCACCCAAGTGCCCCACGGTATCTACATTGAGCACTGCTCTGTAGTAAAAATGTCCTTTACATTGAAAATTACCAATTATAATGAAATGGTGAAAGAGCATTGAGGATTAGATCACAGCCATCAAATTCTTTTTGCACTCTATAGTTATCAGAACAGCCCATGGCTCTTGCTACCATGTTGATTTGTGAGGTCCAAGAATAATACAGGTTTGTAGTTAGGGACGTTTATACTTGTGCCTTTTAGAACAACTTGAGTCTCTTAAATCTAATCCTTGGCTATTTGCCACAACACAAGAAGTTTTGTCGAGACCTGTGAAAGGAATCTTTACCCGGACCATCTGGGCCAGATTTAGTATGCGTGGATGAATTCTCAGCTCAACACCAGGAATCTTCCAAGTAAAACTAAAAGAAATATATCCATTATAACAGATTTGCAGGGTTTTCTCCCACAGCGATGATGGTACTGCTCATGTGTAATCGTAACGAAATATTCTAACTTTGCTTAATGCTGTTTATGGAGATACTTAAAATTATTATCAATAATCCTAGGCTGCCAGAACTAAAATAACTTTTAATAATTTACTATTTGTTGCCAAAAAGCCTGAAGTTGTGAAACCACCAGATATTTCTAATGAAAAAAACTATTTTTTTGCTCATCAAGCCTCTCATTTTATCAGTATTATCAAAGCCATGAGAAAAGGTATGTCGACCTCCCTCAAGGCTTTGTGCTTTGTGCTAAATTCTGGGAGCCATATTAAATCTGGCTTAGCATATTGTGTGTTCAGAGTGGTGAAAGCTTGAAAGAAAAACCTTGCAAAATCATAACATTTTATCATCACTACCTCAGAAGGCAGTGGAGGCCAATTCTCTGAATGCATTCAAGAGAGAGCTAGATAGAGCTCTTAAGGATAGCGGAGTCAGGGGGTATGGGGAGAAGGCAGGAACGGGGTACTGATTGAGAATGATCAGCCATGATCACATTGAATGGCGGTGCTGGCTCGAAGGGCCGAATGGCCTACTCCTGCACCTATTGTCTATTGTCTATTTATTACAAGATCTGAGAATGTTTATACTTGACCTTTTAAAGGAGTTTATTCCAGAAACATGCCAAGTGCACATACATTGCTCCATCGCTGTTGTTGTGAGAGAGTTAGCCTGCTTCTTGATGCAATGCAGTTCTTCAGACTCATGGTCTACGCGGCTGCAGTGGCCCCTGACTTCCTATACGCTACTGTGACATGGACTACCTACAGCAAGCATCTCATGGCATTGACACAGTCCTCCAAACTCACTGGAAGGGTAAGCAAACCAATACCAGGTCCTCTCCTAGGTCAACATACCCAGCATTCAAGCCCGAGCCACAATCAGTCTGTTGTATTATGGCGTCCACATTCTTGACACCAGATTGTCAAAGTGGACACTCTATTCAGAGCTCTGTCACAAGAGGAGTTAAAAGATAGACGGAGGGAAATCCCCCCTCTCTTCCCCCCCCCCCCCTCCCCCCGTTACCTGTGCCCTACCTGGACATAGGCCCATTTCTCCCCTCCCTCTCCCCTTCCGCCTATATTCCTTCCTCGGCTTCACAATTCACTTCTCTTCTATCCTTATCTTACATAATATGTCTTTTCATCGCTGACTTTCGTCCACCTGGACATAGACCTGGGGGTCTATCAACCCCCTCCCTTTCACCTGTTTCCACCTATCACTCCTCAGGCTTTGTCCTTCCCCTCCTCTCTTCCAGCTCCCCTCTCCCCAATGAATCTCAAGCTGAAGAAGGATTCTGACCCAAAACACCTCCAGTCTAAATTCCATTTGGAATATTTTGGAGGACCAAGAACCAAGCACCAATCACCTGTTCATGTTCTACAGAGATGCTGCCTGACTCGCTGAGTTACTCCAGCACTTTGTGTCTTTTTTTTGTAAACCAGCATCTGCAGTTCCCTGTGTCTCCAAAATATTCAACAATATGTTCAAAGCTTCCTTAAAGAAATGTTTAACATCCCGACTGACTTCCAAGAATCTCTGGCTGATGACCCCTCAAAATGGAGAAGGAGCTTCCAGGAAAGTATTGAGAACCTTGAGCCCTGTTTAAGCAGCAGAAGGAACATACTACTTCACAACTGTCCACCCCTCCTGCATGGTCAGACACCCCCTGCCCAAGCTGTGGAAGATTCTATGGTCCCCACAATGGCCTCCTAATCCAGCTCAGAATCTGTAATGTCAGAGTGGAAGCAAGCCTACTCCAATGCTGAGGGACTGCCTAAGAAAATGTTCTTAAGGTGCTGGTAGGCACATTAATATAAGGCAGTAAGCCCCAACATTTTGAGCCAGTAATAACAATGACAACAGGCGGTGAAATAACCTATTCCACACCTCAAATCATTTCTATGATTCAGTGGGATCATGGCTGATGTGTATTTTGACTCCATCCAACTGCATTGGCTTCTTATCCTTTAATAGCCCTTTCTACCAAAACCTATAAATCTCAATTTTACAGTATTAAATGAGGCAACTGCTACTGG
The DNA here is from genome assembly GCF_053455715.1 of Rhinoraja longicauda. NCBI lineage: Eukaryota > Metazoa > Chordata > Chondrichthyes > Rajiformes > Arhynchobatidae > Rhinoraja > Rhinoraja longicauda. Next base: position 4,727,509 of record NC_135967.1, on the reverse strand, counting down.
CTTTTGTGAACAAGACATTTCTGCTTGTGCTCGCCATGCATGTTGAAATGCTTGACTTCTCTACTGAATGACCATGCACTGATGTAAAGGTTTTATCCAACAGCCCAAGTTGTTCTCGGCAGTAAATATATTTCCATATGCTGACCAATTCCTTCCTAAGTCCAATAAAGTAATAGGCATTCTGCTTGATGTCAGCGATACACTACTACCACAATCAGTATATCCTTTCTGAGCTTGTGCTGTCCACAATCCTACATAAGACTCCATATGTCTTAACCAGTGCTTGTAGTGCTGTAGCAGAACCTCTTCATTTTATATTCTATAAAGGCTGACATTCCATGTACTAATTGGTCACAGGAGTTCACTGGGTTACTAAAGACATGAGCTATTAAAATCGGAGGTTACGCAAATTCTGTACATTTTTAAAGCATTTTTAAGCTGATAATAGGAATAGCAATATAAGAAAATAACTGCAGATGCTGGTACAAATCGATTTATTCACAAAATGCTGGAGTAACTCAGCAGGTCAGGCAGCATCTCGGGAGAGAAGGAATGGGTGACGTTTCGGGTCGAGACCCTTCTTCAGACTGAAGAAGGGTCTCGACCCGAAACGTCACCCATTCCTTCTCTCCCGAAATGCTGCCTGACCTGCTGAGTTACTCCAGCATTTTGTGAATAAATAGGAATAGCAAAATGTTTATGTTATTCATTAATGACTGGAAGTAGCAAATATTCCATTAGTTTAATTATGGGAATATATTATGGGAATAAAAAATCGCCTCAGTGGGACAGGTCCTTAAATTCTATACATCATTAGTTGGACCGTGTTTAATGCTCATTTAGTACCTTAGAGCTTGGGTTGTAGCTTAAAGCAAAGGTATGCTTTATTTGTTCATCCACGTGAGTTCACATTGTGATACTAATCAGACAAGAACAGGCAAACAGCGTGCCCACCTCTCATCAATGTAATAATGCCATAGGCAATTGGATCATTAATTTTGCCAGTGTAAAGCCTATAACGTACAGATAAAATGTGCTTCTTTGAAAACAAACCTCACGGTTTTTTATATGATGCACAATAGCAGAATCAGAATGTTTCATTGTTTTAAACACCTGAGATGTAGTTTCTTCCCAACCTATGGGGTTAATTTTAATGCTGGCCTCCACATAAAAAATAATAGATAGGTAAAATGTCCTCAGACTGTCTGCAATTCCCCTTCTTTTAATTGGGTTATTTATAGTCATTACATTACATATTTCTGAACAGTTATTGCTAGACATGAGTGGTGATCCATAAATAATATTTTTTACTTTTAATTGACTCAGTACAACGCACAAACTCTTGCTGTGGTTGAAGCCGTTGTGCAACATTAAGGTTAGAACCCTCTTGTACAATGTGTCCCTTTGTGCTTTTAGTAAAGTGATAAATCATGGCAAACAAAAAAAGGGAAAAGGTGGATCCCAAAGGATCGTTCATCGAACCATATCCTTGGTTACCTACCTCCCAAGATAAATAGTATTAAACAAAATAACATCTGTTATCCAGCTTCAGGGAAACCAGCCTTCACCTTTTCAGTGCCCAGAAAGGGAAATTGAAGTGCACCCTGGGGCATGCCTCTGGCAACCTAAGCTCCACGTCCAGTAATACAGGAGACAAGCTGACAGCAAAGCTAGAACCAGAAATGGGGTTAAACTCTTCAACCTGCTCCCAGGATTCGAGCCAACCATTTTCCAATTGTAACGTGTGCACATATTTACGTCAATGCAGTTCGTTTGTGCGATTATGCAAATTGGGGAAATAAAGAGAAAGGTAAAACAGTAAGGTAAAACAAAATTATTGAAACCAGCTATCTTTGACTTACTTTTGATTTTCTTCGCTGCATAGCATTAAATGCAGCAAGCAATTGTCCACTTCTTCTGAGTAATTGTTAAAATCATTCCTCAGCAATGGTTTTGTTGACATTTGACATTTTGGCTTCTATATTTGTGAGTGCAAGAAATTAATGAAAGACATTAAATCAGTCAACGGAACTAAACATCATGAATGGCAATCGCCAATTCCATAACTCATCGTCCTTTTTTCTAGGTATCATTTTATGCTTCTAAAACTATCAAGATCTAATTAGTTTTTTGAATTTATTTATATCTTAATGTGTGCCTTTGTTCCCTCCTGAACATAGAAAGTTCAAGAGGCAATGATGGGCTTTGAACACTTTATTGGCATTGGGACAGACTAAATCCTGTCCCCATCTGGTAACCATACCTCTACTTTCCACCATGACAGTGATGAAGGCCAAGTGCCCTAAATATTTTTTCTTCTGATGTGAATAGATTAGTAACACGCCAATGGAACTTCTTTCATACACCAATGACAAAATTGGTGCTTCAAGCCCCGTGACAAATTAATCTGCTGTCATCATTGTATCAATGTTGGTGTAAATCTGTTCGCATGGTTAAGTGCAGGAAATTTCCTGACTGTTTCTCTCTGACCTGGAAATGTTTGTTTGACTAACAGCTGCCTACTCTGCAGAAAAAAATGAAGACTGCAAACTATAAATCTGAAACTCTTCGGACTTTCTTGTTTTTATTAACAGTGACAATGCAAGTGTAACACAATCATGCAGTACATTTCACAAAGTCGCATGCAGACACCTCCAGCACTCTAGGATTTGTGATTTCTCCAACTGAAGCTATATGTCGGTCCAAGGCAATAAACATACCATTGGTGTAAGGAGCCCCGTAAAAAGCTATCTCCAACAATTCACCTCTCCAGCTAATTTGCAACAAAAGACATTCTTTACAAAGTTGGAGAATCTTCTAGTAAATGCAAGTTATGCTGCATCACATTTTTATCAGCAAAGTCAGGGAATTATTTTGCTGTTGTGAAGGTATCGTGCAAAGGAAAACAGTTCTTAGGAGGTTACCAGAAGAAAGTCACCAAATTGCTGCAACTGAACAAAAGAACATACAGTTGGACGTACAGGTAGTCATCCAAATCAAACTGGATCCAATCTGCCACCCATGTTGTTGCCTTCGGTCTGGTCTGCCTGGACCAGATGTGGAGAACCAAATGAATTGACCCTCTTCGTGCCTGATGTGTCCAGTGCAGTGTGATGAGGCCTCGTGTGGTGGGCTGACCTCAGGCAGACTGATGGTGAGGCCACATTACCACAATGCTCAGACAGCCGTTGGCATGGGGCAGGGCCTTGTCTACTGTCAAAGCCACGAATGGAAATTAAATATTTTTAAAGCAAAAGTTCTGTATCTTTTCAAGTTGAGGAATATCATTAACACACCGTTATCAAACAAGCTCAGATAGAGGCAAAAAGGTGGAGAAACTCAGCGGGTCAGACAGCAACTCTGGAGAAAAGGAATAGGTGGCGTTTCATGTGGAGACCCTTCTTCAGACATTTTCTCCAGAGATGCCCTGTGTCCCGCTGAGTTACTCCAGCCTTTTGTGTCTGTCTTCAGTTTAAACCAGCATCTGCAATGCCTCACTACACTTCTCAGGCAACCTCATTTCCTTTGTGCCAATAAGAAAACCAAATAACTTAGTCTCATTGCCGCCCAGCTGTGCTTCGATAAAGGATATCAAGTGCAATTAAAACAGCTTCAATAGCCACATTAATACCTCATAAAAGCTGCATAAAGTATTTGAATTTCATCTGTGGGGTTCACGGAACGCATGTAAGCTTTCCTTGGAACTTGCCACTGAAACCGATGGTGGTCTCAGCAAGTCGTCGCTGAATGATGACGTGCAAAGTTCTTGCCACTATCACCATTGAACTTACCAGGTGTAATCACTTCAAAGGTATTTATTCACAAAATGCTGGAGTAACTCAGCAGGTCAGGCAGCATCTCAGGAGAGAAAGAATGGGTGAAGTTTCGGGTCGAGACCCTTCTTCAGACTGATGTCAGGGGGGCGGGACAAAGGAAGGATATAGGTGGAGACAGGAAGATAGAGGGAGATCTGGGAAGGAGGAGGGGAAGAGAGGGACAGAGGAACTATCTAAAGTTGGAGAAGTCGATGTTCATACCACTGGGCTGCAAGCTGCCCAGGCGAAATATGAGGTGCTGTTCCTCCAATTTCCGGTGGGCCTCACTATGGCACTGGAGGAGGCCCATGGCAGAAATCACTTCAGTCAGCTGGTGATGAGAGATAGCTCTCTACCAGTAACACTTTTGCAGCTGTGGCTCTTGGGTGAATCATGAGTGGGAGGGGGATCTGGGTTCAGATGGAGCCATACGGGCAGGTGAAGAATAGCATTCCCAGGAGATACATTCTTTGTGATGGGAACGGCAGAAGCCCTCTGTGGCAGAAGTTCTCGGTGAGGACCTGAGGACACTCTTGAGTACATACACATTGGAGAAGCTTATAGTGCTGACAAATACCTGCACCTACTCTCCCTGCTTCTGAGGACTGAACGATGAGGATGTCAACTTTCTCTTGATTATGGAAATTGGATGGCCTCTCTGAAGCAGAAGTGAGCGGCAAACTGTGAGCTGTAGCAGAGAACCTGGAATGATTCTAAGGTTAGTAATCCAAGGGACACAGTGACCTCAACCTCCGTGGACATAGCAATTAGGTCAAAGGTACGGTTATAATTATGGTCACAGAAAGCTCCAAATCACAGCGAGGACAAAGGATAAAATCTAAGTAGCACAATTCCAGCGGGGGACAGAGGTGAGTGAAAGCAGGTAATTCTGTGAGCAAATAAGAACTCTCACTTTTGGCAGATCAATGAGAATTAATATCTCATTGCAGGTGAATGCTGTGCAACGCATATCTGTTGTTATTCGATGAAAATAAAATGCAATGGGGAATGAACCACCTGGGAATGAGGAGAGAAAGTTCAAAGTGTGAATGAGCTATGGCTCCCAGAAATGCAGTCTTCCAGGTTAATCTCATTTTCAACAGCACAGTTTGGAACTGTGCAAACAATTTTTCTAGTCCACTGCATCTAAATGGTGAAATAAACGGGACCATTGCAATGGGAAAGGTACTGCCATTAGCAGATGCCTTTGAAACACCCATTTGCTAAACAAATCATCAATTTCAGAGTTCGGCAGATCAGTTCTCAGGCCAGAGCTGTATGCTGAGCCAATCTATCTCCAGTGCTGACATCTTGCTAAATGTGCATGGTTAACAATGTGGGATTCAAGATTAATTGCACTTATAGTTGTAGCTATTTAGTTTCAATGTTTACCATAATGTTTTAGTCCCACATTCACTAAAATGCAAGGTAAATATTTTACTTATAATTACATCTGCAGACAATGGAGGGAGCCTGACAAATGATGACTGAACTCTCCAAAATTTATTTTGATGTTTGTTTTTCAAAGGTCCATTTCAGTTCCACTATCATAAAAATCAAGTCTCACATTTTTTTTGTGTCGTGAAAATGTCTGAACAATCGATGGTTAATGATGCATGTAAGTATAGCTGGCAATGGTAAAGCTAACATCAATTGGTATGTAGAAGTAGTTCACTGAAAAGCTAACACAATCATACCTTGGCACTTAATGGGAAACAGATGGCCACAACATACCAAGTCCTTTTTGCAGTGCAGTTACAGTATCATAGAGCAATTTAATAGCTATATTACTAAGGACCCTAGGATACCATATCACAACACCTTGAATGCAGGTGTACAATTGACAGTCACTGAAATATAAGGCAAATGAGCAAATGTTACCAAATTATATCAGAAAAGCACTGCACGGTTTTATACTTTGAAAACATCAAAAGTAATTCCATTGGGAATTACTTTTTATGGGAGTCTCATTTAACCCACTTTAAAAAAGTCAGCCTGGTTTCGCGTTGTCACTTTCCAACTATTGGCTTCTCCAACTTTAGATAATTCCTCTGTCCCTCTCTTCCCTCCCCCTTCCCAGTTCTCCCTCTATCTCTTCCCTCTATCTCTTCCCTCCCCTTCCCAGTTCTCCCTCTATCTTCCTGTCTCCACCTATATCCTTCCTTTGTCCTGCCCCCCTGACATCAGTCTCGACCCAAAACGTCACCCATTCCTTCTCTCCTGAGATGCTGCCTGACCTACTGAGTTACTCCAGCATTTTGTGAATAAATACCTTCGATTTGTACCAGCATCTGCAGTTATTTTCTTGCACTTCCAACTATTGGAGATTGAGCACCAAGTTCCACCTCAATACAATGCTTCACGGTTGTATTTAAGTCTCATGTTCACAAGAAATCAGTAAACTAGAGATAGTGAATACCCTGGTGATAGAAAGTGGCTAGGGTAGGCAATATGTCATTGGTGATCCCCTTGCATCTGTGGTGGATGGTCCTGGGTCCCATTCCAAACCCCGCATTCCTTCCAAGGCTAATGCTTCAGTGCTGTTCAGAGGGAATCCTATACTCTCCGAGGGGGTCTCTTTTAGATGAAATGTTAACAAACGTCATTTTCCAAGGTGGTTATTCCCTGACTAAAAATTCTTCGAAGATAGTTACTTCCTGTATCATCTTCCATATATTTTTCTTCAATCAACATGACCAAAAAAATGTTTCTTTTGGCTGTTAATATGACAGATGCTTGCCATATCCCCATATTGCAATATTGACACGTGGATACAAGAAAATGCAGATGCTGGTGTACAAAAAAACACACAAAGTGCTGGAGTAATTCAGCAGATCAGGCAGCATCTCTGGAAAACATGGATGTGATGGTTTGGGTTAGGACCCTTCTTCAGACTAATTTTCTTTGGGGGGGGGGGGAGAGAGAATGGGCAGGTCAAAGCCTGGCAGGTAATAGGTTGATACAGGTGTACGGAGGCTTTGATGGGCAGATGGTGGACAAAGGCCAAAGATGAAAAGACAAAGGTTGCGCGACAAAAGGAATGAAGAGTTGCGGATTGTGAAGCTAGAGGAAAGAATGTACGTGGAAGGGGAAAAATAGTTGCGAGCTTAGGTGGAACACAAGGGGGGGGAGTGGGGTGGGGGTGGGCTGCTGACCTACAAGCAACACCTTGAAGCTCTCCGTGCTAAAGGAACAACCTCCTGCGTTGCTTGGCCGGATCGTCATGGGGCGCCAGGACATCTACTCTTCGAACCAGAGCTCTTGTACTCGTGTACAGCGCCGCTAAGTACGCCGCCCCAGCATGGTGCCGCAGCGCTCATACCAGCAAACTAGACGCCACCCTCAACGACACCATGCGGATCATCACTGGCTGCCTACGCCCTACTCCGACGGATCTCCTGCCGGGGCTCGCAGGTATTGCACCCGCCAAGCTTCGCAGAGAGTTCTTCACTCCTAGGCTGGTGTGCAAGGCCCCATCGGACGCCAAACATTCTTTGCACCACCTCGCCCAGGATTCACAGCAACTGGGACCTCAACGCCTGTCATCTCGTCACCCTTTCTCCCGTCATGCAGCGACCCTCTGTGGCTCCGGTTTCAACATACTAGGAGCATGGAGAACCAGCTGGGAACAGGCATCGTGACCTCCTCAATTCACTGTCAAGTCAAGTCAAGTCAAGTCAATTTTATTTGTATAGCACATTTAAAAACAACCCACGTTGACCAAAGTGCTGTACATTTGAATTAGGTTCCAATAGAAAAAAAAAAAAAAAAAAATGAAAACATACAGTAGCACGCAAACAGTTCACAGCGCCTCCGAACACCACAGCCCCACCCGGCTCGGACACGCCCCGCAAAGAGTGGGTCGCCCTGAACCGGCTCCACACAGGGGTCGGCCGGTTCAACGCCAACATGCATCGTTGGGGGTTGCGTCCATCAGCAGCCTGTGTGTGTGGAGCAGACCAGCAAACAGCGCAGCACGTCATGTTCGACTGCACTGTCCTCCGTCCCCCTGGTGGAGGGGTAGACCTCACGGCCCTCGACAACAGCACATTGCACTGGCTACAGCGCCTGGAGGGCGGCACATAACCTCTGCTGCCTCAAACGCAAGAAGAAGAAGAACCGTCATCTTTTCAGGATAATGGAACAGAACGTGACTGCAAGATCACTGGCTATCTACCTTTAGATCACATTTTCAGTCAGAGAGTTGTGAATCTGTGGAATTCTCTGCCTCAGAAGGCAGTGGAGGCCAATTTTCTGAATGCATTCAAGAGAGTGCTAGATAGAGCTCTTAAGGATAGCGGAGTCAGGGGGTTTGGGGAGAAGGCAGGAACAGGGTACTGATTGAGAATGATCAGCCATGATCACATTGAATGGCGGTGCTGGCTTGAAGGGCCGAATGGCCTTCTCCTGCACTTATTGTCTATTATCTATTGTCAGTGCAGTGCAACACAGTGCTGGGGTTCTTTGATCATGAGTGGCCAGCTGAGCTCCCAAATTGGTTTTGACAGGTGGTAAAGCCTTGCCCTTCGGCTACCAGCTGTCAAAGATGTCACTGAAAATGAATGTTCAGAAAGACTGGGGACCACTGTATTAAAGCAGGGGTTAATCCAATTATTTCAAGTAGGCTCACAGGTTCATTGAGACAGGGAAACACATGAATATTGCAAACATTAAAAATTGTGAGGCAATGTTGCCAACAATAATTTTGAGCTTTGGTCCACGAAACCTGCTAATTTGTATTACAGTTCAGCTCAAACAGAACTCTTCCTCACAGTGTAGGCACAAAATGCTGGAGTAACTCAGCAGGACAGGCAGCATCTCTGGAGAGAAGGAATCGGTGACGTTTCGGGTCGAGACCCTTCTTCCTTACAGCGAATGCTACATAATCTTCATCCAAGGATAGCTGGCTGCTCATACCATCTTAAACTCATGGCTTCATGCATTTTTAGATTTAAAATTTGATCCTTGCAAAGGTCACCTAAGACTGGGTTACCCAAACACGGTGGCGCAGCGGTAGAGTTGCTGCCTTACAGCGAATGCAGCGCCGGAGACTCAGGTTCGATCCTGACTTCGGACTACGTTCTCCCCGTGACCTGCGTGGGTTTTCTCCGAGATCTTCAGTTTCCTCCCACACTCCAAAGACGTGCAGGTATGTAGGTTAATTGGCTGGGCAAATGCAAAAAAATTGTCCCTAGTGTGTGTAGGATAGTGTTAGTGTGCGGGGATCGCTGGGCGGCGCGGACTCGGTGGGCCGAAGGGCCTGTTTCCGTGCTGTATCTCTAAATCTAAAAAATCTAAAGACACAGATCCAGAAAATGAGGATGAAGGCATGCATGGTGATAAACCGAGATACCACAAGTGACATTTCCTCTTTTCTGAAAGTAATATTTATTTTTAAATTTAATATCCATGTAGATACACATGGGACAGATATATTATACTGCAAAAAATGCAACACTTGGTACCTTCATTATAAACGTTGACAGATAGTTAGGACACAGGCAATGGGTCAATGGTTCTCTGTTATCACATGCACCAAGGTACAGTAAAGTTCTTTTTTGTGTACAGATCAGTAAGATTATTGGCATACATTTGAACCTTCTGCTGTTCACAGAAGATAACACATACAAAAGTACAGCACAGTAACAAGCCCTTCGGCCCACAGTGCCTGTGCCTAAAATGATGCCAAGGCAAACAAATCTTACCTGCCTGCACATGATCAATACCCCTGCATTCCCTGCACATCCACATGTCTATCTAAAAATCTCTTAAATGCCACTATCGTATCTGCCTCCTCCACTGCCCCTGGCAGCACGTTCCAGGCCCCCACCACCCTCAGCGCCCCGCACATCTCCTTTAAAATTTGACCCTTTCACCCTAAAGCTATGCCCTCCCTCTATGGCATTTTCACCCAAGCAAAAAGGTTCTGACCATCTATGCCTCTCATCATTTTATAAACTTCTATCAGATCTCCCTCAGCCTCTGACGCTCCAGAGAAAACAATCCAAGTTTGGCCTACCTCTCCTTATAGCTCATACCCTGTAATCCAGGCATCGTTCCAGTAAACCTCTACTGCATCCACCCCAAAGCCACCACATCCTTTCCATTCTGGGTGACCAGATCTTTTCACAGTTCTTCAAATACGCTTCACCAAAGTCTTATAAAGCTGCACCATAGCTTCTTGACTCTTCTACTCAATGCCCCAACCCATTTAAGCAGGAGTACCCTAGGCCTTCTTTACCACTCTATCTACTTGTGTTGCCACTTTCACGGAGCTATGCATGGACTTGGGCCCCAGGATCCCTCAGCACCTTAAAGCTGTTAAGCGTCTTTCAATTAACAGTATACTTTCCCCTCACATTCAACTTCCCAAAGTGCAATACCTCACTCTTGCTCGGATTATATCCATCTGCCAGTTCTCTGCCCATTTCTGTAACATGGGCAGGACCTACACGGTGAATGATAGGACTCTGGGAAGCGTTGCAGAGCAGAGGGATCTAGAAGTGCAGGTACATTGTTTCTTCAAGGTGGTGTCACAGGTGGTCAAAAGGGCATTTGGCACATTGGCCTTCATCAGTCAGAGTCCTGAGTATAAAAGTTGGGAGGTCCATGTTGCAGTTAGATAAGATGTTGGTGAGGCCACATTTAGAGTATTGTGTTCAGTTCTGGGCACCACGTTATAGGTAAAATGGTGTTAAGTTGGAAAGGCTGCAGAGAAGGTTTACAAGGATGTTGCCAGGACTAGAGGGTGTGAGCTATAGGGAGAGGTTGAGTAGCTGGGACTCTATTTCCTGGAGCACTGGAGGATGAGGGGTGATTTCAGTGCCCGGTGCTGCTCGGCCGCGGGGCGTTTCAGTGCCCGGTGCTGCTCGGCCGCGGGGTCTTCCATCCCCTTGCGGGGGCTGTGCGTGTCGGTCGCCTCGTTAGGGGTCGAGCTGCCTGTCCGTGGGCACGGGGGAAAGAGAGTGGAAGTTTTGTTGCCTTCCATCACAGTGAGGGGGTGTTTGGACTCACTGTGATGGATGTTTGTCTTGGGGTCCTGTGTCCTGTGTACTTTTTTTCTTTTTTTTGTTGTGTTTTGTGACTGCTGTAATTTTGTTCGGTACTTGTACCGAATGACAATAAAGTTCTATACTATACTATACTATCTTATAGAGGTGCATAAAATCATGAGAGGAATAGATCGGGTGGATGCACAAAGTCTCTTGCCCAGAGTAGGGGAATCGAGAATCAGAGGACGTAGGTTTAAGGTGAAGGGGGAAAGTTTTTATAGGAATCTGAGGGGTACCTTTTTCTCGCAGAGGGTGGTGAGTGTATGGAATGAGCTGCTGGAGGAGGTGAGGCTTGGGCCTACAGTTCTTCCAGGGCTAACCTGAAGAGGGGCATCAAGAAGGCCAAGCACAGCTACAAGCTAAAGATTGAGGAGCACTTCAAGAACAACTCCGACTCCCGACGCGTGTGGCAAGGCATCCAGGCCATCACGGATTACAAACCCAACAACTCGATCCCCACATCCAGCGACGCCTCCTTCCTTGAGGAGCTTAATCACTTTTATGGCCGCTTTGACAGGGACAATCAAGAGGTGACCATCAAGGCTGTGCTCCCTGCTGATCATCAGCACCTCACACTCACCCCCACCGACGTGTGTACGGCATTGAGCAGGATTAATGCACGGAAGGCTGCTGGCCCTGATGGTATCCCCGGGCATGTCCTCAGGGTCTGTGCTGCGCAGCTGACAGATGTTTGGACTGACATCTTCAACTTGTCACTTGCCCAAGCAGCTGTCCCTACGAGTCTTAAAACCACCTCCATCATGCCGGTGCCAAAACACTCCACTGCAGCGAGCCTCAACGACTTCCGCCCAGTTGCACTTACTTCCATCATCACTAAGTGCTTCGAGAGGCTGGTCTTGGCACACCTCAAAGGCTGCCTACCTCCCACACTGGACCCCTATCAGTTCGCCTACCGCCAGAACAGGAGTACGGAGGATGCCATCTCCACGGCACTTCACCCCACCCTCTCCCACCTTGACATCAGAGAATGCTGAGAATGCTGTTTATCGATTTCAGCTCAGCATTCAACACCATCATCCCTTCCAAACTGATTGCCAAACTCAACGACCTGAGCATCAACCCCTCCCTCTGCAATTGGATATTGGACTTTCTAACCAACAGACCCCAGTCTGTTAGATTAGACAACGACACCTCCTCAACCATCACCCTGAACACCAGCATTCTACAGGGCTGTGTGCTGAGCCCTCTCCTCTACTCCCTTTTCACCTACAACTGCACACCTGTACATGGTTCTAACACCATTATTAAGTTTGCAGATGATACAACGGTGATTGGCCTCATCAGCAACAACGATGAGTCGGCCTATAGGGAGGAGGTCCAGCTACTTGCAACGTGGTGCGCTGACAACAACCTGGTCCTTAACACCAAGAAGACCAAGGAGCTCATTGTGGACTACAGAAGGACTAGGGGTGGTACGCACACCCCCATCCATATTAACGGGACGGAGGTGGAGCCTGTTTCCAGTTTCAGGTTCTTGGGTGTCAACATTTCTGATGACCTCTCTTGGACCCACAATACCTCAACACTGATCAAGAAGGCTCACCAGCGTCTCTTCTTCCCGAGGAGACTAAAGAAGGTCCATCTGTCTCCTCAGATTCTGGTGAACTTCTACCGCTGCACTATCGAGAGCATCCTTACTAACTGTATCACAGTATGGTATGGCAACTGCTCTGTCTCCTACCGGAAAGCACTGCAGAGGGTGGTGAAAACTGCCCAACGCATCACCGGTTCCTCACTCCCCTCCATTGAGTCTATCCAGAGTAGGCGATGTCTGCGAAGGGCGCGCTGCATCGTCAAGGACAGCTCTCACCCCAAC